>NC_060180.1:880446-887946 GCF_021184085.1 Oncorhynchus gorbuscha | reverse complement strand
ACAGAAAGACAACAGTGTAAAACAGAAAGACAACAGTGTAAAGTGAACAGTATTTAAACAGAAAGACAACAGTGTAAAGTGTACAGTATTTAAACAGAAAGACAACAGTGTAAAGTGAACAGTATTTAAACAGAAAGACAACAGTGTAAAGTGAACAGTATTTAAACAGAAAGACAACAGTGTAAAACTGAAAGACAACAGTGTAAAACTGAAAGACAACAGTGTAAAGTGTACAGTATTTAAACAGAAAGACAACAGTGTAAAACAGAAAGACAACAGTGTAAAACTGAAAGACAACAGTGTAAAGTGTACAGTATTTAAACAGAAAGACAACAGTGTAAAGTGAACAGTATTTAAACAGAAAGACAACAGTGTAAAACTGAAAGACAACAGTGTAAAACTGAAAGACAACAGTGTAAAGTGTACAGTATTTAAACAGAAAGACAACAGTGTAAAACAGAAAGACAACAGTGTAAAACTGAAAGACAACAGTGTAAAGTGTACAGTATTTAAACAGAAAGACAACAGTGTAAAACAGAAAGACAACAGTGTAAAGTGTACAGTATTTAAACAGAAAGACAACAGTGTAAAGTGAACAGTATTTAAACAGAAAGACAACAGTGTAAAGTGTACAGTATTTAAACAGAAAGACAACAGTGTAAAGTGAACAGTATTTAAACAGAAAGACAACAGTGTAAAGTGTACAGTATTTAAACAGAAAGACAACAGTGTAAAGTGAACAGTATTTAAACAGAAAGACAACAGTGTAAAGTGTACAGTATTTAAACAGAAAGACAACAGTGTAAAACAGAAAGACAACAGTGTAAAGTGTACAGTATTTAAACAGAAAGACAACAGTGTAAAGTGTACAGTATTTAAACAGAAAGACAACAGTGTAAAGTGAACAGTATTTAAACAGAAGGACAACAGTGTAAAGTGAACAGTATTTAAACAGAAAGACAACAGTGTAAAGTGTACAGTATTTAAACAGAAAGACAACAGTGTAAAGTGAACAGTATTTAAACAGAAAGACAACAGTGTAAAGTGTACAGTATTTAAACAGAAAGACAACAGTGTAAAACAGAAAGACAACAGTGTAAAGTGTACAGTATTTAAACAGAAAGACAACAGTGTAAAGTGAACAGTATTTAAACAGAAAGACAACAGTGTAAAGTGAACAGTATTTAAACAGAAAGACAACAGTGTAAAGTGTACAGTATTTAAACAGAAAGACAACAGTGTAAAACTGAAAGACAACAGTGTAAAGTGTACAGTATTTAAACAGAAAGACAACAGTGTAAAGTGTACAGTATTTAAACAGAAAGACAACAGTGTAAAGTGTACAGTATTTAAACAGAAAGACAACAGTGTAAAGTGTACAGTATTTAAACAGAAAGACAACAGTGTAAAGTGTACAGTATTTAAACAGAAAGACAACAGTGTAAAACTGAAAGACAACAGTGTAAAACAGAAAGACAACAGTGTAAAGTGAACAGTATTTAAACAGAAAGACAACAGTGTAAAGTGTACAGTATTTAAACAGAAAGACAACAGTGTAAAGTGTACAGTATTTAAACAGAAAGACAACAGTATAAAACAGAAAGACAACAGTGTAAAGTGTACAGTATTTAAACAGAAAGACAACAGTGTAAAGTGTACAGTATTTAAACAGAAAGACAACAGTGTAAAGTATACAGTATTTAAACAGAAAGACAACAGTGTAAAGTGTACAGTATTTAAACAGAAAGACAACAGTGTAAAACAGAAAGACAACAGTGTAAAGTGTACAGTATTTAAACAGAAAGACAACAGTGTAAAATGAACAGTATTTAAACAGAAAGACAACAGTGTAAAACAGAAAGACAACAGTGTAAAGTGAACAGTATTTAAACAGAAAGACAACAGTGTAAAGTGTACAGTATTTAAACAGAAAGACAACAGTGTAAAGTGAACAGTATTTAAACAGAAAGACAACAGTGTAAAGTGAACAGTATTTAAACAGAAAGACAACAGTGTAAAACTGAAAGACAACAGTGTAAAACTGAAAGACAACAGTGTAAAGTGTACAGTATTTAAACAGAAAGACAACAGTGTAAAACAGAAAGACAACAGTGTAAAACTGAAAGACAACAGTGTAAAGTGTACAGTATTTAAACAGAAAGACAACAGTGCAAAACAGAAAGACAACAGTGTAAAGTGTACAGTATTTAAACAGAAAGACAACAGTGTAAAGTGAACAGTATTTAAACAGAAAGACAACAGTGTAAAGTGTACAGTATTTAAACAGAAAGACAACAGTGTAAAGTGAACAGTATTTAAACAGAAAGACAACAGTGTAAAGTGTACAGTATTTAAACAGAAAGACAACAGTGTAAAGTGAACAGTATTTAAACAGAAAGACAACAGTGTAAAGTGTACAGTATTTAAACAGAAAGACAACAGTGTAAAACAGAAAGACAACAGTGTAAAGTGTACAGTATTTAAACAGAAAGACAACAGTGTAAAGTGTACAGTATTTAAACAGAAAGACAACCGTGTAAAGTGAACAGTATTTAAACAGAAGGACAACAGTGTAAAGTGAACAGTATTTAAACAGAAAGACAACAGTGTAAAGTGAACAGTATTTAAACAGAAAGACAACAGTGTAAAGTGAACAGTATTTAAACAGAAAGACAACAGTGTCAAGTGTACAGTATTTAAACAGAAAGACAACAGTGTAAAGTGAACAGTATTTAAACAGAAAGACAACAGTGTCAAGTGTACAGTATTTAAACAGAAAGACAACAGTGTAAAGTGAACAGTATTTAAACAGAAAGACAACAGTGTCAAGTGTACAGTATTTAAACAGAAAGACAACAGTGTAAAACTGAAAGACAACAGTGTAAAGTGTACAGTATTTAAACAGAAAGACAACAGTGTAAAGTGTACAGTATTTAAACAGAAAGACAACAGTGTAAAGTGAACAGTATTTAAACAGAAAGACAACAGTGTAAAGTGAACAGTATTTAAACTGAAAGACAACAGTGTAAAGTGTACAGTATTTAAACAGAAAGACATCAGTGTAAAGTGAACAGTATTTAAACAGAAAGACAACAGTGTAAAGTGTACAGTATTTAAACAGAAAGACAACAGTGTAAAGTGTACAGTATTTAAACAGAAAGACAACAGTGTAAAGTGAACAGTATTTAAACAGAAAGACAACAGTGTAAAGTGAACAGTATTTAAACAGAAAGACAACAGTGTAAAGTGTACAGTATTTAAACAGAAAGACAACAGTGTAAAACTGAAAGACAACAGTGTAAAGTGTACAGTATTTAAACAGAAAGACAACAGTGTAAAGTGTACAGTATTTAAACAGAAAGACAACAGTGTAAAGTGTACAGTATTTAAACAGAAAGACAACAGTGTAAAGTGTACAGTATTTAAACAGAAAGACAACAGTGTAAAGTGTACAGTATTTAAACAGAAAGACAACAGTGTAAAACTGAGACAACAGTGTAAAACAGAAAGACAACAGTGTAAAGTGAACAGTATTTAAACAGAAAGACAACAGTGTAAAGTGTACAGTATTTAAACAGAAAGACAACAGTGTAAAGTGAACAGTATTTAAACAGAAAGACAACAGTGTAAAACTGAAAGACAACAGTGTAAAGTGAACAGTATTTAAACAGAAAGACAACAGTGTCAAGTATACAGTATTTAAACAGAAAGACAACAGTGTAAAGTGAACAGTATTTAAACAGAAAGACAACAGTGTAAAGTGAACAGTATTTAAACAGACAGACAACAGTGTAAAGTGTACAGTATTTAAACAGAAAGACAACAGTGTAAAGTGAACAGTATTTAAACAGAAAGACAACAGTGTAAAGTGTACAGTATTTAAACAGAAAGACAACAGTGTAAAGTGTACAGTATTTAAACAGAAAGACAACAGTGTAAAGTGAACAGTATTTAAACAGAAAGACAACAGTGTCAAGTATACAGTATTAATTTTCCCTAGAACAGAATGGACATGGAAGCCTTTTCACTACATTGCTATTATTTATTGGACAGTAGGATCTTCACGTTTTAAAGCTACTGTACTGTCTCTCAGTAGTATACCGGATATTTACTGTACTGTCACTCAGTAGTATACCAGATATTTACTGTACTGTCTCTCAGTAGTATACCGGATATTTACTGTACTGTCGCTCAGTAGTATACCAGATATTTACTGTACTGTCTCTCAGTAGTATACCAGATATCTAATGTACTGTCACTCAGTAGTATACCAGATATCTACTGTACTGTCACTCAGTAGTATACCAGATATCTACTGTACTGTCACTCAGTAGTATACCAAATATCTACTGTACTGCGTCACTCAGTAGTATGCCAGATATCTACTGTACTGTGTCACTCAGTAGTATACCAGCTCAGTAGTATACCAGCTATCTACTGTACTGTCACTCAGTAGTATACCAAATATCTACTGTACTGTCACTCAGTAGTATACCAGATATCTACTGTACTGTGTCACTCAGTAGTATACCAGATATCTACTGTACTGTCACTCAGTAGTATACCAGATATCTACTGTACTGTGTCACTCAGTAGTATACCAGCTATCTACTGTACTGTCACTCAGTAGTATACCAGATATCTACTGTACTGTCACTCTGTAGTATACCATATATCTACTGTACTGTCACTCAGTAGTATACCGGATGTCACTCAGTTGTATACCAGATATCTACTGTACTGTCACTCAGTAGTATACCATATATCTACTGTACTGTCACTCAGTAGTATACCGGATGTCACTCAGTAGTATACCAGATATCTACTGTACTGTCACTCAGTAGTATACCAGATATCTACTGTACTGTCACCCAGTAGTATACCAGATATCTACTGTACTGTCACCCAGTAGTATACCAGATATCTACTGTACTGTCACCCAGTAGTATACCAGATATCTACTGTATTGTCACTCAGTAGTATACCAAATATCTACTGTACTGTCTCTCAGTAGTATACCAGATATCTACTGTACTGTCACTCAGTAGTATACCAGATATCTACTGTATTGTCACTCAGTAGTATACCAGATATCTACTGTACTGTCACTCAGTAGTATACCAGATATCTACTGTACTGTGTCACTCAGTTGTATACCGGATGGAATATCTTTCTTTCTTTCTTTCTTTCTTTCTTTCTTTCTTTCTTTCTTTCTTTCTTTCTTTCTTTCTTTCTTTCTTTCTTTCTTTCTTTCTTTCATTAAGTCTTTCTGTGGGTGGAAGCCTATTCACTGATAATTCTTAACTTGTATGGTGGTGAGTTGACTGTATTTTTCAGAGACATCTGTACCCTGTGGGTAGGAAGCGAAGGGCCTGTACCCTGTGGGTAGGAAGCGAAGGGCTTTCATTCACAAACCTTATTGCAAAATAATGGGTGCAGCAACAAACATCGTTCTTGTGCACAAACTGTTGTCCTTGTGTCTTCCTCTTTCAACAGTTGTTTTCTGATAAACATCTCAGTCAGAAGACATTGACTTAAAAAAAATATTTAAAAAACATTTTGTGCATTTTGGATATTTTAATCTTCAACCATTGCACAATATGCTGATTTCTTCATGGGAACTCAACTGTTGAAGAGGAAATGTTGAAACGAAAATAAAAACAATTTGTTTTAGAGGAAGCGCTGAGCTAATTTCCGTGGCAACGCCGGCTGTGATATTGGACCAATGTCCTGTGGAGTCCCACTTCTCTGTGACCCTGACCTCTGTGATGAAAGACAATCTGATGCAGCATGTGAAGCAGCCCTTCACAGTCTACACCGTCCAAAGGTTTGGGGTCACTTAGAAATGTCCTTATTTTTGAAAGAAAATCACATTTTTCTAATGGATGAAATAAGTGATTTTCTTTAAAAAATAAGGGCATTTCTCAGTGACCCCAAACTTTTGAACGGTGGTGTAGACTGTGAAGGGCTGCTTCACACGCTGCATAAATAACATCAAATTGATCAGAAATACAGTGTGGACATTGACAACATTTACAATGACTATTGTATCATTTAAAAAAAATGGAATATCTACATAGGCGTACAGAGGCCCATTATCAGCAACCATCACTCCTGTGTTCCAATGGTACGTTGTGTTAGCTAATTTCTTCTTTATAATTTTAAAAGGATAATTGATCATTAGAAAACACTTTTGCCATTATGTTAGCACAGCTGGAAACTGTGTAAAGAAGCAATAAAACTGGCCTTTAGACAAGTTGAGTATCTGGAGCATCAGCATTTGTGAGTTCGATTACAGGCTCAAAATGGCCAGAAACACAAAGAATTTTCTTCTAAAACTCGTCAATCTGTTCTTGTTCTGAGAAATGAAGGCTATTCCATGTGAGAAATTGCCAAGAGACTGAAGATCTCGTACAACGCTGTGTACCACTCCCTTCACAGAATGTGTACTACTCCCTGGCAGAACGCCAGCATCATTCTGTTAGTTGACCTCATCTGAAAGGCCTGTTACTCTGTTAGTTCACCTCATCTGAAAGGCCTGTTACTCTGTTAGTTCACCTCATCAGAAAGGCCTGTTACTCTGTTAGTTCACCTCATCAGAAAGGCCTGTTACTCTGTTAGTTCACCTCATCTGAAAGGCCTGTTACTCTGTTAGTTCACCTCATCTGAAAGGCCTGTTACTCTGTTAGTTCACCTATTCAGAAAGGCCTGTTAGTTCACCTCATCTGAAAGGCCTGTTACTCTGTTAGTTCACCTCATCAGGGGACCAACTTACTTTTCTTTATCCCAAATGGCAGTCAAATTAAACCCTGATATACATGGATATTTACACAGATACAATATATAAAATAGACAAGATAGTAAGATGAGAGAACACATGATCATGTATTTTATTACCAAAACATAGGACACACCTAGCTTTTCTAGTCCTGTCTGTTAAGACTGTCACTGTCTGTCCCTCTCTCATTGTCAGACTAAGTGAATGTCCTCCATGGAAATCATCAATGTCCATGAACTTCTGATCCTCTAGCTAGCATTATGTTCCGGAGAGAGAGAGAGAGACCCCCTCACACCTCCCGTGCTGTGAATAAGGAGCTCTCTGCAGGCCTCCTCTCTGTATCCTTCCTCTTATTAACAGGCTGAGGCCACCACACCAGGCTCCTGACAGATGTATCCTGAAGCAGCTGCATGCTCCTTCCTGTCTCTGTCTGTGTCTCTCTCTCTCTGTCTCTCTGTCTGTCTGTCTGTCTGTCTGTCTCTGTCTGTCTGTCTGTCTGTCTGTCTGTCTGTCTGTCTGTCTGTCTGTCTGTCTGTCTGTCTGTCTGTCTGTCTGTCTGTCTGTCTGTCTGTCTGTCTGTCTGTCTGTCTGTCTGTCTGTCTGTCTGTCTGTCTCTCTCAATTCAATTTCAATTCAAGGGCTTTATTGGCATGGGAAACATGTGTTAACATTGCCAAAGCAAGTGAGGTAGACAACATACAAAGTGAATATATAAAGTGAAA
>NC_060180.1:847946-877946 GCF_021184085.1 Oncorhynchus gorbuscha | reverse complement strand
CCTATACCCTGGTCTATACCCTGTACCCTGGTCTATACCCTATACCCTGGTCTATACCCTATACCCTGGTCTATACCCTATACCCTGGTCTATACCCTGTACCCTGGTCTATACCCTGGTCTATACCCTATACCCTGGTCTATACCCTGTACCCTGGTCTATACCCTGATCTATACCCTGGCCTATACCCTGGCCTATACCCTATACCCTGGCCTATACCCTGGCCTACACTCTGGCCTGTACCTTGGTCTATACCCTGGCCCCTGGTCTATTACCCTGTCCTATACCCTATACCCTGGTCTATACCCTGGTCTATACCCTATACCCTGGTCTATACCCTGGTCTATACCCTGATATATACCCTAGACCCTGGCCTGTATCCCGGTCTATACCCTGATCTATACCCTTTACCCTGGCCTATACCCTATATCCTAGACCCTGGCCTATACCCTATACGCTGGCCTGTACCCTGATCTATACCCTAGACCCTGGTCAATACCCTGATCTATACCCTAGACTGTGGCCTATACCCTGATATATAGCTTAGACCCTGGCCTATACCCTGGTCTATACCATATACCCTGGCCTATACCCTGGTCTATACCGTAGACCATGGCCTATACCCTGGTCAATACCCTGGTCTATACCCTAGACCCTGGCCTATACCCTGATCTATACCCTAGACCCTGGCCTATACCCTGGTCTATACCCTGGTATATACCCTGGCCTATACCCCTGACCCTGGTCTATACCCTGGCCTATACCCTGGTCTATACCCTTTACCCTGGCCTATACCCTGGTCTATACCCTGATCTATACCCTAGACCTTGGCCTGTACCCTGATCTATACCCTAGAACCTGGCCTATACCCTGGTCTATACCCTGGCCTATACCCTGGTCTATACCCTTTACCCTGGCCTATACCCTGGTCTATACCCTGATCTATACCCTAGACCTTGGCCTGTACCCTGATCTATACCCTAGAACCTGGCCTATACCCTGGCCTATACCCTGGTCAATGCCCTGGTCTATACCATAGACCCTGGCCTATACCCTGGTCTCTACCCTATACCCTGGTCTATACCCTGGTCTATGGCCTATACCCTGGTCTATACCCTGATCTATAGTCTATACCTTGGCCTATACCCTTGTCTTTAGCCTATACCATGGCCTATACCCTGGTCTATACCCTATACCATGGCCTATACCCTGGTCTATACCCTGGTCTATACCCTAGACCCTGGTCTATACCCTGTACCCTGTTCCTACACCCTGGGCTGTACCCTGGTGTGGAGTCTCTGACCAGTGTGGAGTCTTTGACCAGCGTGGAGTCTCTGACCAGCGTGGAGTCTTTGACCAGCGTGTTGGGACAGTCAGACAGGTTGGATTAGGAGACTAGTGGAGTGTTGTTGGGACAGTCAGACAGTGGTGATTAGGAGACTAGTGGAGTGTTGTTGGGACAGTCAGACAGTGGTGATTAGGAGACTAGTGGTGTTGTTGGGACAGTCAACATGAGTCAAGGACCAATTTAGCAGTGGTGGGCCGTCAGGGCCAGCAAGGCCTTCCCTGCTGGCCTAAACATCATCAGAATATATATATATTTTTAAAAATATATTTTCCCACAAATATGTATTAAATTATTCCCCAGAGTAAGAGTTACACTCTTCATTTCATAGCTTTCCTCTTGGTTGCACTGCTTCCAGCCCCAGGTTGAGATTTGGAGGGCTAGTCTTTATGTTAGATCTTTTATCCAATCATATTCAGGCATCATGTGTTGCCAGGGGTCTAAAATCTGCCCTCAGACCTTCAGAATCAACAGTGCGGGAGCTTGTAGCTTAAAGTGAATGGTAATTAAAATTTAGTGTAAACCAATCAGCTTTAGAGTTGGCTATTGTACGCCTGCTGGCTGGCTCCAGTGTTACACAGGAGTAGTGCGTGCTCGTCTTTTGATTGGATTACCAATATCGAGAGGCAGGTCCTATATGGGCAGGTCTATGCAGAACCTCAGAACTAGGAAACTGAATTTGATAAACAAATTAATTTGCGTACTACTAAGCTGTTTTTTCAACCCATAATGGCGGAAGGAGGAGAAGATATCGATTTGGTCGAGGATATAATTATAACGCCATTCTCAAGACAGTATAAGGAGAGGTCGGCCGACGCTACAAAGCCTGTCACAGGCGGGAAAGGGGTTCGTTCGCCACTTTCAAAGTTCCAACTACGAGCGCTATCAATGGAAGGGAATGCCTGTTATTACAATTTGAGTGAGAGAGGCGCAGGTTCAGTCAAATCTACGATGACACAACGCATCTCAAGTTCACCCAGAGGCCCAGCACAAGGAGACCCAGCACAAGGAGGCCCAGCACAAGGAGGCCCAGCACAAGGAGACCCAGCACAAGGAGACCCAGCACAAGGAGACCCAGCACAAGGAGACCCAGCACAAGGAGGCCCAGCACAAGGAGGCCCAGCACAAGGAGGCCCAGCACAAGGAGGCCCAGCACAAGGAGGCCCAGCACAAGGAGGCCCAGCACAAGGAGACCCAGCACAAGGAGACCCAGCACAAGGAGACCCAGCACAAGGAGACCCAGCACAAGGAGACCCAGCACAAGGAGACCCAGCACAAGGAGGCCCAGCACAAGGAGACCCAGCACAAGGAGACCCAGCACAAGGAGACCCAGCACAAGGAGACCCTCGCACATACTACCAACATCTCCACAGCAATATTCTGGACAACATTCTTTGCCAGATACGAAACAGGTTTCAAGACCACGAAAAATGTATGTTTCTCTCTGTTACGTTTTTCTTCTGTCGAAAGAGAGGCGGACCAAAACGCAGCGTGGTTATTTGTAAACATCTTAAATAAAGACGAAAAATACAAAACAATATACAAACCAAAAATCGAAACAGCCCTATCTGGTGCAACAAACACAGAGACAGGAACAATCACCCACGAAACACTCAATGAATATGGCTGCCTAAATATGGTTCCCAATCAGAGACAACGATAAACATCTGACTCTGATTGAGAACCACTCCAGACAACCATAGACTTACCTAGACTACTTCACTAAACCACAATCCCATAACCTACAAAAATAAATCTATACAAAACACACCACATAAATACCCATGTCACACCCTGGCCTGACCAAAATAATAAAGAAAACACAAAATACTAAGGCCAGGGTGTGACTCTCCCTCCTGGACCCCCAGCACTTTCAGACCTACCTTCTCCAGCTTAACAGAGAGTCACGGAACACTGTTCGACCTATCCAAGCTAAAAACAGAACTGACTGTAATGTACACTATGACTGATTTTGAAGGGAAAAGTCCCTCTGATCTCCTTGATTTCCTTAAGCAGGAAAATGTGAATGAGGACATGGGGCAACTTTACACATTGGCATGTGTGACAGTGACCATCCCTGTGTCCACGGCTTCTGTCGAGCGCTCATTCTCGGCCTTGAAGAGAATCAAAACGTATTCCAGAAATGCTACTGGACAGACCCGGCTTTCAGCATTAGCCTCCATGTCGATAGAAAAGGACTTATTGGTGGAACTAAAACGCACAGATAGACTGTACAACAGAGTCATTGAAGTCTTCTTGAGGAAAGAAAGGAGGATGGATTTTGTGTTCAAGTAATCAATAGGCATACAATGCATTTTATTTTTATTAAAATGTGTATGTATGTTTCGCATTTTATTTCATTAATATTAAATAGCCTATATATTAACAAAATAATAAATTATAACAAATGATTTGTTTTCTCTCTTTTATTTTCAGTGAATAGTTATGTGTCTTTATCATCACGGTGAAACTGCTTTGGGTGCGACACAACGCCTGGTTATATACTGCGTTTCTGTCTAAATGTATAGTGTCCAGAGCCGTGGCATCATAATGATGGTAATAAGAGGTGGATTAATTCGGGTGGGACTGTGTAGGACCTCACTGAAGGCCCAGGCCCCAGGCCCACGGCACGCCACTGCTATTTAGTCATGTTGTAACCAAGGCAACTGTTTGGAACATTCCGCGTGTGTCTCGAATGGCAGCCTAGAAAGGACTCTGGTCCACTATGAAGGGAGTTTGGTGTCTTTAGAAAGGGCTCTGGTCAAGATGAGTCACTATGAAGGGAGTTTGGTGTCTAATGGCAGCCTAGTCCCTTTAGATGAAAGGGCTCTGGTCAAGATTAGTCACTATGAAGGGAGTTTGGTGTCTAATGGCAGCCTAATGAAAGGGCTCTGGTCAAGATGAGTCACTATGAAGGGAGTTTGGTGTCTAATGGCAGCTTTAGATGAAAGGGCTCTGGTCAAGATTAGTCACTATGAAGGGAGTTTGGTGTCTCGAATGGCAGCCTAGTCCCTTTAGATGAAAGGACTCTGAAGATGAGTCACTATGAAGGGAGTTTGGTGTCTAGGCAGCCTAGTCCCTTTAGATGAAAGGGCTCTGGTCAAGATTAGTCACTATGAAGGGAGTTTGGTGTCTCGAATGGCAGCCTCGTCCCTTTCGATGAATGGACTCTGGTCAAGATTAGTCACTATGAAGGGAGTTTAGTGTCTAATGGCAGCCTAGTCCCTTTAGATGAATGGACTCTGGTCAAGATTAGTCACTATGAAGGGAGTTTGGTGTCTAATGGCAGCCTAGTCCCTTTAGATGAATGGACTCTGGTCAAGATGAGTCACTATGAAGGGAGTTTGGTGTCTAATGGCAGCCTAGTCCCTTTAGATGATTAAGATGAGTCACTATGAAGGGAGTTTGGTGTCTAATGGCAGCCTAGTCCTTTTAGATGAAAGGACTCTGGTCAAGATTAGTCACTATGAAGGGAGTTTGGTGTCTAATGGCAGCCTAGTCCCTTTAGATGAAAGGACTCTGGTCAAGATGAGTCACTATGAAGGGAGTTTGGTGTCTAATGGCAGCCTAGTCCCTTTAGATGAAAGGGCTCTGGTCAAGATTAGTCACTATGAAGGGAGTTTGGTGTCTCGAATGGCAGCCTAGTCCCTTTAGATGAAAGGGCTCTGGTCAAGATTAGTCACTATGAAGGGAGTTTGGTGTCTCGAATGGCAGCCTAGTCCCTTTAGATGAAAGGGCTCTGGTCAAGATTAGTCACTATGAAGGGAGTTTGGTGTCTCGAATGGCAGCCTAGTCCCTTTAGATGAAAGGGCTCTGGTCAAGATTAGTCACTATGAAGGGAGTTTGGTGTCTAATGGCAGCCTAGTCCCTTTATATGAAAGGGCTCTGGTCAAGATGAGTCACTATGAAGGGAGTTTGGTTCCAATGGCAGCCTTCCCTTTAGATGAAAGGGCTCTGGTCAAGATGAGTCACTATGAAGGGAGTTTGGTTCCATTTCAGATCATGTCTACCTGAAACCTTTGATTTGACTGTACCTAAGGCTACTGTGGTGTAGGGCTGGGTGGTAATAATCGTATTTTACTATATACTGGTATTTATGAACGGACGGACTGGTTTGGGTTTTACTCTAGCTTATATAACGGTATTTGAATGTTTGGTTTGTCAAATGTGATACGCCGTTGTGTAACGTCCATTTTATAGTTTACTCCGCTACTTGAGTCATCCCTCACCTCTCTCTCCACGCCCCTTTCAACACAGACTAAGCCCCGCCCCTGTCACTCAAGGAGCGCATTTGTTGTTGCTTGACCACGAGACACTTTGCGTTCAGTCTGCATGGTCAATGTGTAACAGTATAACTTTAGACCGTCCCCTCGCCCATACCCGGGCGCGAACCAGGGATTCTCTGCACACATCAACAACTGACACCCGCGAAGCATCGTTTCCACTGACACCCACAAAAGCCGCGGCCCTTGCAGAGCAAGGGGAACTACTACTTCAAGGTCTCAGAGCAAGTGACGTCCCCGATTGAAACGCTATTTAGCGCGCACTGATACCGATTAATCGGACGATTTTATTTGTTTATTTAATTACTAACAAAAAATAAATAAAATATAATTTTTTTAAATTAATTTTGCTCACATGGGCTATTTATTTGAATGACAATACAACAATACTGAATTAACTTGCTCACTTTATTTTAACTTAATATAATATATAACATGAGTCTTCAATATTCCCAGTTAAGAAGTCTTAGGTTGTAATATTATAGGAATTATAGGACTATTTCTCTCTTTACCATTTGTATTTTATAAACCTTTGACTATTGGATGTTCTTATAGGCACTTTAGTATTGCCAGCCTGATCTCGGGAGTTGATAGGCTTGAAGTCATAAACAGCGCTGCTGGTGCAAGCATTGTGAAGTGCTGCTGGCAGACCCAGGAAAGTGCTGTTTGAATGAATGCTTCAGAGCCTGCTGCTGCCTACCACCACTCAGACTGCTCTATCGAATCATAGACTTAATTATAATATAATAAACACACGGAAACACGAGACTTTGGTCATTAATAAGCCACCTGCGACATTGTCTGTTTTTCTAGCAAGTTTGATGTGAAAAGGACATATATTTCTGAAGTCTCTCTGGATGCTCCAGGGTGGAAGTGGAATGGGGAAAGTGGGAATCCTAGTCAGTTGTACAAATGAATGCCCTTCAACTGAAATGTGTCTTCTGCATTTAACCCTCTGAATCAGAGAGGTGTGGCGGTCTGCCTTAATCCACATCCACGTCTTCGACTCCCGGGAACAGTGGGTTAACTGCCTTGTTCAGGGGAACAGTGGGTTAACTGCCTTGCTCAGGGGAACAGTGGGTTAACTGCCTTGCTCAGGGGAACAGTGGGCTAACTGCCTGCTCAGCCTTGCTCAGGGGAACAGTGGGCTAACTGCCTTGCTCAGGGGAACAGTGGGCTAACTGCCTTGCTCAGGGGAACAGTGGGTTAACTGCCTTGCTCAGGGAACAGTGGGTTAACTGCCTTGCTCAGGGGAACAGTGGGTTAACTGCCTTGCTCAGGGAACAGTGGGTTAACTGTCTTGCTCAGGGGAACAGTGGGTTAACTGTCTTGCTCAGGGGAACAGTGGGTTAACTGCCTTGCTCAGGGGAACAGTGGGTTAACTGTCTTGCTCAGGGGAACAGTGGGTTAACTGTCTTGCTCAGGGGAACAGTGGGTTAACTGCCTTGCTCAGGGAACAGTGGGTTAACTGCCTTGCTCAGGGGAACAGTGGGTTAACTGCCTTGTTCAGGGGAACAGTGGGTTAACTGCCTTGCTCAGGGGAACAGTGGGTTAACTGTCTTGCTCAGGGGAACAGTGGGTTAACTGTCTTGCTCAGGGAACAGTGGGTTAACTGTCTTGCTCAGGGGAACAGTGGGTTAACTGCCTTGCTCAGGGGAACAGTGGGTTAACTGCCTTGCTCAGGGGAACAGTGGGTTAACTGCCTTGCTCAGGGGAACAGTGGGTTAACTGTCTTGCTCAGGGAACAGTGGGTTAACTGCCTTGCTCAGGGAACAGTGGGTTAACTGCCTTGCTCAGGGAACAGTGGGTTAACTGCCTTGTTCAGGGGAACAGTGGGTTAACTAGGGGAACAGTGGGTTAACTGCCTTGTTCAGGGGTAGGGGTACAGTGGGTTAACTGCCTTGTTCAGGGGCAGAACGATCACTTTTTACATTGTCAGCTCGGGGTTAACTCGATCCAGTAATCTTTCGGTTACTGGGTTAACCAACGCTCTAACTACTAGGCTACCTGCCGCCCCTCGGATTGTGTGTGTGTGTGTCCTGGTCTGTCTTTGTGTGTGTGTGTGTCCTGGTCTGTCTTTGTGTGTGTGTGTGTCCTTGTCTGTCTTTGTGTGTGTGTGTGTGTGTTTAGGGGGATGGAGTGTCTGCTGTTGGTCTCAGGCCAGCTGTGGCGGGTCGGGGTCGGCCCCTGCTTGCTGGTCTGAGTGGAGCAGAGCGGCAGGGAGGCTCATCTTTTGTTTAATCTGCTTCACTGCAAAGCCCTGTGTCTGTGTACCAAATACCACCCTATTCCCTATATAGTGCACTACTGTTGACCAGGGCCCATTGTGCTCTGGTCAACAGTAGTGCACTAGGGAAAAGATTGAGATGCCCTGGGTTTATTCAGAGAGGTGCTGCAGATGGATGCCTGCTCAGATTGTTGTTGAAGGCTGTAGCAGAGGGCTCAGCATCAGATGAGGCTATAATTAACATTGAAACACACCCAACCTCAGGATTGATGTAAGCCTGTTGAACTGTTGAGCGGTACAGATCTAGAATCAGGGTTTACTGCTTGGTATGTTCTGAGAAAGCAGCTGGAAGTACTGTAGAAACATCATCAAGAAAAGCAATGAGAGAAATTGTCTCATTGTTATATTTCACTATTCATACGTTTCCTCTTTCAATCAGCAGGCTACAATTTGAACGTGGTGGTGTTGGAATCAACACAGATTTGTGAAACCTCTATAGTGTGCATGCAAGTGTGCTTCAGTGTGGCCTCAGTCAAAGTGTGTTTGACTCCTGAGTCAAAGTCTGTTCCTCTGTTTGACTTCCTGTGTCTGAGTCAAAGTCCTCTCTTCTGTTCCTCTGTTTGACTTCCTGTGTCTGAGTCAAAGTCCTCTCTTCTGTTCCTCTGTTTGACTTCCTGTGTCTGAGTCAAAGTCCTCTCTTCTGTTCCTCTGTTTGACTTCCTGTGTCTGAGTTAAAGTCCTCTCTTCTGTTCCTCTGTTTGACTTCCTGTGTCTGAGTTAAAGTCCTCTCCTCTGTTCCTCTGTTTGACTTCCTGTGTCTGAGTTAAAGTCCTCTCCTCTGTTCCTCTGTTTCACTTCCTGTGTCTGAGTCAAAGTCCTCTCCTCTGTTCCTCTGTTTGACTTCCTGTGTCTGAGTCAGTCCTCTCCTCTGTTCCTCTGTTTCACTTCCTGTGTCTGAGTCAAAGTCCTCTCCTCTGTTCCTCTGTTTGACTTCCTGTGTCTGAGTCAAAGTCCTCTCCTCTGTTCCTCTGTTTGACTTCCTGTGTCTGAGTCCACTCTCCTCTTGTCGTCCCCAGCTGCTTGTGGAGTATGGGTACAACTGCCAGCGCAGCGCCACAACCCGTCTCTGTCTCAGGCTCCATATCCTCTGTAGCAGCTCCCAGCATCCTCCTCCGCTTGAGAGTCTCCATGGCAACGGGGCGGTGAACAGCAGACACTCTCTCAGCATGAGCTCTTCCCAGACGGTGAAGATCCACAGCGGCAAGGCCAAGTCTATCATCACTAACAAGGTGGCGCCTGTCGTCATCACGTAAGTCTCATCACGCCTCCAATCATTCAAGTCACGTAACCACCATCCAAGGGATGTTTACCATGAGAATCCCTGAGGCTTTGATCACTAAGGTGTGAATGGATGGGGAGGGGTGGGGGGCTTGAAGTGTGTGGGGACGGGGGGGATGGGGGTGAATGGTGAAGTGTGGGGACGGGGGACGGGACGGGGGTAGTTGAGTTGTGTGTGTGTGTGTGCTGTTATCTAATTTGTCTTGTCTTGGGTTCAGAAGATAAGGTAATTTATCTTATCTGACTAGTGAAATGTTGGGTCGGTCTCCAATGGAAACCACAGTACCACTAAGAGGGATTGAATGCTTTGTTTCACCATGTTGCAGATGACGGCTACGTTATCTTCTGTATTCCAGATATAATTGCAGACAGGAATTTCAGATCCACGATGACCTCTTCAGAACAAACTACAAAGTGGGCCGGATATCAGACTCAATGCCTGAACACTACTTGGTACAGGTAAGAAGAACCCCCCCTCCCCAGACTCAATGCCTGAACACTACTTGGTACAGGTAAGAAGAACCCCCCCCCAGACTCAATGCCTGAATACTACTTGGTACAGGTAGGAAGAACCCCCCCCCAGACTCAATGCCTGAACACTACTTGGTACAGGTAGGAAGAACCCCCCCAGACTCAATGCCTGAACACTACTTGGTACAGGTAGGAAGAACCCCCCTCCCCAGACTCAATGCCTGAACACTACTTGGTACAGGTAGGAAGAACCCCCCCCCAGACTCAATGCCTGAACACAACTTGGTACAGGTAGGAAGAACCCCCCTCCCCCAGACTCAATGCCTGAACACTACTTGTTGTTGCCCCTTGTTACTTCATATTGATGTTGTTGTTACCCCTTGTTACTGTAAGTCGTTACTCTGGATAAGATGATGTTGTTAAATGATTTAAATGTAAATGTAAATGTACTTCACATTGATGTTGTTGTTACTTCATATTGATGTTGTTACCCCTTGTTACTTCACATTGATGTTGTTGTTGTTACTTCACATTGATGTTGTTACCCCTTGTTACTTCACATTGATGTTGTTGTTACCCCTTGTTATTTCATATTGATGTTGTTGCCCCTTGTTACTTCACATTGATGTTGTTGTTACCCCTTGTTACTTCACATTGATGTTGTTGTTACCCCTTGTTACTTCACATTGATGTTGTTGTTACTTCACATTGATGTTGTTGTTGTTACTTCATATTGATGTTGTTACCCCTTGTTACTTCACATTGATGTTGTTGTTACCCCTTGTTATTTCATATTGATGTTGTTACCCCTTGTTACTTCACATTGATGTTGTTGTTGTTACTTCACATTGATGTTGTTGTTACTTCACATTGATGTTGTTGTTACTTCACATTGATGTTGTTGTTGTTACCCCTTGTTACTTCACATTGATGTTGTTACCCCTTGTTACTTCACATTGTTGTTGTTACTCCTTGTTACTTCACATTGATGATGTTGTTACCCCTTGTTACTTCACATTGATGTTGTTGTTACCCCTTGTTACTTCACATTGATGTTGTTGTTACTTCATATTGATGTTGTTACCCCTTGTTACTTCACATTGATGTTGTTGTTACTTCACATTGATGTTGTTGTTACCCCTTGTTACTTCACATTGATGTTGTTACCCCTTGTTATTTCAAATTGATGTTGTTGTTACCCCTTGTTACTTCACATTGATGTTGTTGTTACCCCTTGTTACATCACATTGATGTTGTTGTTACTTCACATTGATGTTGTTGTTGTTACCCCTTGTTACTTCACATTGATGTTGTTGTTACATCACATTGATGTTGTTGTTGTTACTTCAAATTGATGTTGTTGTTACCCCTTGTTACTTCACATTGATGTTGTTACCCCTTGTTACTTCACATTGATGTTGTTGTTGTTACTTCACATTGATGTTGTTACCCCTTGTTACTTCACATTGATGTTGTTGTTACTTCACATTGATGTTGTTGTTGTTACTTCACATTGATGTTGTTGTTGTTACTTCACATTGATGTTGTTGTTGTTACTTCACATTGATGTTGTTACCCCTTGTTACTTCACATTGATGTTGTTACCCCTTGTTACTTCACATTGATGTTTGTTATTGTTACTTCACATTGATGTTGTTACCCCTTGTTACTTCACATTGATGTTGTTACTTCACATTGATGTTGTTACCCCTTGTTACTTCACATTGATGTTGTTACCCCTTGTTACTTCACATTGATGTTGTTACCCCTTGTTACTTCACATTGATGTTGTTGTTACTTCACATTGATGTTGTTACCCCTTGTTACTTCACATTGATGTTGTTACCCCTTGTTACTTCACATTGATGTTGTTACCCCTTGTTACTTCACATTGATGTTGTTACCCCTTGTTACTTCACATTGATGTTGTTGTTGTTACTTCATATTGATGTTGTTGTTGTTACTTCACATTGATGTTGTTGTTGTTACTTCACATTGATGTTGTTGTTACTTCACATTGATGTTGTTGTTGTTACTTCACATTGATGTTGTTGTTGTTACTTCACATTGATGTTGTTGTTACCCCTTGTTACTTCACATTGATGTTGTTGTTACTTCACATTGATGTTGTTGTTGTTACTTCACATTGATGTTGTTGTTGTTACTTCACATTGATGTTGTTACCCCTTGTTACTTCACATTGATGTTGTTGTTGTTACTTCATATTGATGTTGTTGTTGTTACTTCACATTGATGTTGTTGTTGTTACTTCACATTGATGTTGTTGTTACTTCACATTGATGTTGTTACCCCTTGTTACTTCACATTGATGTTGTTACCCCTTGTTACTTCATATTGATGTTGTTACCCCTTGTTACTTCACATTGATGTTGTTGTTGTTACTTCACATTGATGTTGTTACCCCTTGTTACTTCACATTGATGTTGTTACCCCTTGTTACTTCACATTGATGTTGTTACCCCTTGTTACTTCACATTGATGTTGTTGTTGTTACTTCACATTGATGTTGTTGTTGTTACTTCACATTGATGTTGTTGTTACCCCTTGTTACTTCACATTGATGTTGTTGTTACTTCACATTGATGTTGTTGTTGTTACTTCACATTGATGTTGTTGTTACCCCTTGTTACTTCACATTGATGTTGTTACCCCTTGTTACTTCACATTGATGTTGTTGTTGTTACTTCATATTGATGTTGTTGTTGTTACTTCACATTGATGTTGTTGTTACTTCACATTGATGTTGTTACCCCTTGTTACTTCACATTGATGTTGTTGTTACTTCACATTGATGTTGTTACCCCTTGTTACTTCACATTGATGTTGTTGTTGTTACTTCACATTGATGTTGTTACCCCTTGTTACTTCACATTGATGTTGTTACCCCTTGTTACTTCACATTGATGTTGTTACCCCTTGTTACTTCACATTGATGTTGTTGTTGTTACTTCACATTGATGTTGTTGTTGTTACTTCACATTGATGTTGTTGTTGTTACTTCACATTGATGTTGTTGTTGTTACTTCACATTGATGTTGTTGTTGTTACTTCACATTGATGTTGTTGTTGTTACTTCACATTGATGTTGTTGTTACCCCTTGTTACTTCACATTGATGTTGTTGTTACTTCACATTGATGTTGTTGTTGTTACTTCACATTGATGTTGTTGTTACCCCTTGTTACTTCACATTGATGTTGTTACCCCTTGTTACTTCACATTGATGTTGTTACCCCTTGTTACTTCATATTGATGTTGTTGTTGTTACTTCACATTGATGTTGTTGTTGTTACTTCACATTGATGTTGTTGTTACTTCACATTGATGTTGTTACCCCTTGTTACTTCACATTGATGTTGTTACCCCTTGTTACTTCACATTGATGTTGTTACCCCTTGTTACTTCACATTGATGTTGTTGTTGTTACTTCACATTGATGTTGTTACTTCATATTGTTGTTGTTACTTCACATTGATGTTGTTACCCCTTGTTACTTCACATTGATGTTGTTACCCCTTGTTACTTCACATTGATGTTGTTACCCCTTGTTACTTCACATTGATGTTGTTGTTGTTACTTCACATTGATGTTGTTGTTGTTACTTCACATTGATGTTGTTGTTACTTCACATTGATGTTGTTGTTACTTCACATTGATGTTGTTACCCCTTGTTACTTCACATTGATGTTGTTACCCCTTGTTACTTCACATTGATGTTGTTGTTGTTACTTCACATTGATGTTGTTGTTGTTACTTCACATTGATGTTGTTGTTACTTCACATTGATGTTGTTACCCCTTGTTACTTCACATTGATGTTGTTACCCCTTGTTACTTCACATTGATGTTGTTACCCCTTGTTACTTCACATTGATGTTGTTGTTACTTCACATTGATGTTGTTGTTACATCACATTGATGTTGTTACCCCTTGTTACTTCACATTGATGTTGTTGTTGTTACTTCACATTGATGTTGTTGTTGTTACTTGTTACTTCACATTGATGTTGTTACTTCCCTTGTTACTTCACATTGATGTTGTTGTTGTTACTTCACATTGATGTTGTTGTTACTTCACATTGATGTTGTTACCCCTTGTTACTTCACATTGATGTTGTTGTTACTTCACATTGATGTTGTTACCCCTTGTTACTTCACATTGATGTTGTTACCCCTTGTTACTTCACATTGATGTTGTTGTTACTTCACATTGATGTTGTTGTTACTTCACATTGATGTTGTTGTTACCACTTGATTACTTCACATTGATGTTGTTGTTGTTACTTCACATTGATGTTGTTGTTGTTACTTCACATTGATGTTGTTGTTGTTACCCCTTGTTGTTGTTACTTCACATTGATGTTGTTGTTACCCCTGTTACTTCACATTGATGTTGTTGTTGTTACTTCACATTGATGATGTTGTTGTTACTTCACATTGATGTTGTTGTTACCCCTTGTTACTTCACATTGATGTTGTTACCCCTTGTTACTTCACATTGATGTTGTTGTTGTTACTTCACATTGATGTTGTTGTTACTTCACATTGATGTTGTTGTTGTTACTTCACATTGATGTTGTTGTTGTTACTTCACATTGATGTTGTTGTTACCCCTTGTTACTTCACATTGATGTTGTTGTTACCCCTTGTTACTTCACATTGATGTTGTTGTTGTTACTTCATATTGATGATGTTGTTGTTACTTCACATTGATGTTGTTGTTGTTACTTCACATTGATGTTGTTGTTACCCCTTGTTACTTCACATTGATGTTGTTGTTGTTACTTCATATTGATGTTACTTCACATTGATGTTGTTGTTACCCCTTGTTACTTCACATTGATGTTGTTGTTGTTACTTCATATTGATGATGTTGTTGTTACTTCACATTGATGATGTTGTTGTTACTTCACATTGATGTTGTTACCCCTTGTTACTTCACATTGATGTTGTTGTTATTACTTCACATTGTTGTTGTTACTTCACATTGATGTTGTTGTTGTTACTTCACATTGATGTTGTTGTTACCCCTTGTTACTTCACATTGATGTTGTTGTTACCCCTTGTTACTTCACATTGATGTTGTTGTTACCCCTTGTTACTTCACATTGATGTTGTTGTTGTTACTTCACATTGATGATGTTGTTATCATCTTGCGTGGCCATTGGTCGGTTTCATCTGACCGCTTTAAACAAGGATGGACATCTGATAATGAATGACTACAGAGATCAGTGTGAAACGAGCAACATTAACGGTTATCCACAACAGTGTAATCGGAGGCACCCTTCAACATACTGTTGTTGCTAATCGCTAATGTTGCTCATTTCACACTGATGCTATAAAGACCACCTTGAATAAATGTGTTATGAAGTCCTGGTAGGTATTTATTTATTTATTTATTTATTTATAGGGGACAATGCACATTAGTCAACATCTATATTACAATAATGCAACATCCATGTAAATGGGGTTAGTCAAAAGATAATTTGCAGCCGTAGTCCCTGGGCAGGTATGTAGTCCCTGGGCAGGTATGTAGGTTCCCTTGAAGTGTTCCCCGTACTGACTCTACTGTGCCCCCAGGGCCAGGGCCCATAGGGCTCTGTATAGGGAATAGGGTGCCATTTAACCAGGGCCCGTACTGACTCTACTGTACCCCCAGGGTCAGGGCCCGTACTGACTCTACTGTACCCCCAGGGCCAGGGCCCGTACTGACTCTACTGTACCCCAGGGCCAGGGCCAGAGCCCGTACTGACTCTACTGTACCCCAGGGCCCGTACTGACTCTACTGTACACCCAGGGCCTGTACTGACTCTACTGTACCCCCAGGGCCCGTACTGACTCTACTGTACCCCCAGGGCCAGGGCCCGTACTGACTCCACTGTACCCCCAGGGCCAGGGCCCGTACTGACTCTACTGTACCCCCAGGGCCAGGGCCCGTACTGACTCTACTGTACCCCCAGGGCCCGTACTGACTCTACTGTACCCCCAGGGCCAGGGCCCGTACTGACTCCTGTACCCCCAGGGCCAGAGCCCGTACTGACTCCTGTACCCCCAGGGCCAGGGCCCGTACTGACTCTACTGTACCCCCGGGGCCTGAGCCCGTACTGACTCTACTGTATCCCCAGGGCCAGGGCCTGTACTGACTCTACTGTACCCCCAGGGCCAGAGCCGGTCTGACTCTACTGTACCCCCAGGGCCAGAGCCGGTCTGACTCTACTGTACCCCCAGGGCCAGAGCCCGTACCCCAGGGCCCATGACTCTACTGTACCCCCAGGGCCAGGGCCCTGTACCCCAGGGCCCGACTCTACTGTACCCCCAGGGCCAGGGCCCGTACTGACTCTACTGTACCCCCAGAGCCGGTACTGACTCTACTGTACCCCCAGGGCCAGGGCCCGTACTGACTCTACTGTACCCCCAGGGCCAGAGTCCGTACTGACTCTACTGTACCCCCAGGGCCAGGGCCCGTACTGACTCTACTGTACCCCCAGGGCCAGGGCCCGTACTGACTCTACTGTACCCCCAGAGCCCGTACTGACTCTACTGTGCCCCAGGGCCCGTACTGACTCTACTGTACCCCCAGGGCCCGTACTGACTCTACTGTACCCCCAGGGCCCGTACTGACTCTACTGTACCCCCAGGGCCCGTACTGACTCTACTGTACCCCCAGGGCCAGGGCCCGTACTGACTCTACTGTACCCCAGGGCCCGTACTGACTCTACTGTACCCCCAGGGCCAGGGCCCGTACTGACTCTACTGTGCCCCCCCCAGGGCCAGGGCCCGGGCCCCCAGGGCCTGTACTGACTCTACTGTACCCCAGGGCCCCTGTACTGGGCCACTCTGACTGTACCCCCAGGGCCAGAGCCCGGGCCAGTACTGACTCTACTGTACCCCCAGGGCCAGGGCCCGTACTGACTCTACTGTACCCCCAGGGCCAGGGCCCGTACTGACTCTACTGTACCCCCAGAGCCGGTACTGACTCTACTGTACCCCCAGGGCCAGGGCCCGTACTGACTCTACTGTACCCCCAGGGCCAGAGCCCGTACTGACTCTACTGTACCCCCAGGGCCAGGGCCCGTACTGACTCTACTGTACCCCCAGGGCCAGGGCCCGTACTGACTCCTGTACCCCCAGAGCCCGTACTGACTCTACTGTGCCCCCAGGGCCCGTACTGACTCTACTGTACCCCCAGGGCCCGTACTGACTCTACTGTACCCCCAGGGCCCGTACTGACTCTACTGTACCCCCAGGGCCCGTACTGACTCTACTGTACCCCCAGGGCCCGTACTGACTCTACTGTACCCCCAGGGCCAGGGCCCGTACTGACTCTACTGTACCCCCAGGGCCCGTACTGACTCTACTGTACCCCAGGGCCAGGGCCCGTACTGACTCTACTGTGCCCCAGGGCAGGGCCCGTACTGACTCTACTGTACCCCCAGGGCCCATACTGACTCTACTGTACCCCAGGGCCCGTACTGACCCCAGGGCCCGTACTGTGCCCCCAGGGCCCGTACTGACTCTACTGTACCCCAGGGCCCGTACTGACTCTACTGTGCCCCCAACAGCAGCTGTCGATGGAAAAAGGGTGTTTCTAAATGCATGTATTTGATTGTTTGAGTGACTGTGTGTCTGTAGGGTGAGTTCTTCATGGTCCAGGACGTGTACAGCAAGGCTGACGTCCTCAACACTACAGGCAGCTACGGAGCGCCAAACTACCGCCAGGTGAAAGGAAGCTACCCGCTGTACGGCATGGGCCAGCCCAGCCTGAATGGCTTCAAACAGGTCCTCCAAAGACTACAGAGTCAAGGGCATGAGGTTAGTGCACTGCCCTCGGGGGGTGGACTCTATTTTCTTCATAGTACACTACTGTTGACCCTTAGGTCTGTGTTTCAATTCAAGGGCTTTATTGGCATGGGAAACATGTGTTAACATTGCCAAAGCAAGTGAGGTAGATAATATATAAAGTGAAATAAACAATAAAAATTAACAGTAAACATTACACATAGAGAAGTTTCAAAACAATAAAGACATTACAAATGTCATATTATAGATATACAGTGTTTAAACAATGTACAAATGCTTAAAGGACACAAGATAAAATAAATAAGCGTAAATATGGGTTGTATTTACAATGGTGTTTGTTCTTCACTGGTTGCCCTATTCTCGTGGCAACAGGTCACAAATCTTGCTGCTGTGATGATGGCACACTGTGGAATTTCACCCAGTAGATATGGGAGTTTATCAAAATTGGATTTGTTTTCAAATTCTTTGTGGATCTGTGTTTCTCTGTCTCTCTCTCTCTCTCTCTCTCTCTCTCTCTCTCTCTCTCTCTCTGTCTCTCTGTGTCTCTCTCTGTGTCTGTCTCTCTCTCTGTCTCTGTATCTGTGTCTCTCACTCTCTGTCTCTCTCTGTGTCTCTCTCTCTCTCTCCCTATCTCTGTCTCTGTGTCTCTGTCTCTGTGTCTCTCTCTCTGTCTATCTCTCTCTCTCTCTCTGGCTCTCTGTGTCTCTGTGTCTCTGTATCTCTGTCTGTCTCTCTATTCAATTCAAGGGGCTGTATTGCTATGGGAAACACATGTTAACATTGCCAAGGCAAGTGAAGTAGATAATTAACAGAAGTGAAATAAACAATACAAATGAACAGTAAACATTACACTCACAGAAGTTCCAAAAGAATAAAGACATTACAAATGTCATGTGTTCAGTGTTGTAACAATGTGCAAATAGTTAAAGTACAAAAGGGAAAATAAACATAAATATGGGTTGTATTTACAATGGTTTTTCACTGTTTGGCCTTTTCTTGTGGCAACAGGTCACACATCATGCTGCTGTGATGGCACACTGTGGTATTTAACCCATGGGAGTTCATCAAAATGAGATTTTTTCCTTTGTGGATCTGTGAAATCTGAGGGAGATATGTTTCTCTATGGTCATACATTTGGCAGGAGGTTAGGAAGTGCAGCTCCGTTACCACCTCATTTTGTGGGCAGTGAGCACATAGCGTGTCTTCTCTTGAGAGCCAGGTCTGTCTACGGCGGCCTTTCTCAATAGCAAGACTATGCTCACTGAGTCTTCTCTCTTTCTCTCTCTGTCTGTGTGTCTGTGTGTCTGTGTGTCTGTGTGTCTGTGTGTCTGTGTGTCTGTGTGTCTGTGTCTGTGTGTCTGTGTGTCTGTGTGTCTGTGTGTCTGTGTGTCTGTGAGTCTGTGAGTCTGTGTGTCTGTGTGTCTGTGTGTCTGTGAGTCTCGCACGCTATCTTCTATTCCGCCTGTTGTCTTTGTCGTGGATAAATATTTTGAGGGGTCAGGTACTCTGTCCGTGCTTTGGGACAAACAGATGCACTGTGCCACAAACACAAACCCTGGCTGTGTGGCAAATGGCACCCCATTCCCTATATAGTGCACTACATTTGACCAGGGCCCCATAGGGCTCTGTATAGGGAATAGGGTACCAGTTGACCAGGGCCCCATAGGGCTCTGTATAGGGAATAGGGTACCATTTGACCAGGGCTCATAAGGCTCTGTATAGGGAATAGGGTACCATTTGACCAGGGCTCATAGGGCTCTGTATAGGGAATAGGGTACCATTTGACCAGGGCTCATAAGGCTCTGTATAGGGAATAGGGTACCATTTGACCAGGGCTCATAAGGCTCTGTATAGGGAATAGGGTACCATTTGACCAGGGCTCATAAGGCTCTGTATAGGGAATAGGGTACCATTTGACCAGGGCCCCATAGGGCTCTGTATAGGGAATAGGGTACCATTTGACCAGGGCTCATAAGGCTCTGTATAGGGAATAGGGTACCATTTGGAAGGTATCGCCATGTGGAATGAAGGAAAATAAAGAATATCTCTCAGGGTCGTGAGTCCAGTATGGAAAACTCGCTGTAATCCCAATGAAATTAACGTAATTATATAGCAGCGAGTTCATGATCAACTCCGGACTCATGTGGTACACGTCAAATGACAACGGAATGTTTCCAATTGGGTTTGGAACAAAACTTTACAGATTCTACAACCAAATAACTGGCCTGTTGACTAGTTATTATTCCTGGGCCCGTTTTCAAAAAGTATCTGGGTTTTAGAGGGCTGATCTAGGATCAGGTTTCCCCTGTCTAAATCATCTTATTAATTACTGCCTCTTTTTGAATGTAGGACATATGATTTCTCTCCTCTCTTCCCAGGAGGTGATGTTCTTCTGTGTGCGTGAGGAACCGGTGGTGTTCCTGCACCTGGAGGAGAACTTTGTTCCATACACTCCGCGGAGGAAGGAGAACCTCCATGAGAATCTCCATGGCCTGGACAAGGAGGGGACGGTGGAGACCCTGGAGCTCACCATCAGGAAGGAGGTGACCTGGCCTCCTCCTACTAATAAACCTAGAAACCTCCTCTTTATCTATCAATATACTGGCCTCCTCGTACTAATAAACCCATAAACCTCTTTCTATCAATATACTGGCCTCCTCCTACTAATAAACCTAGAAACCTCCTCTTTATCTATCAATATACTGGCCTCCTCGTACTAATAAACCTAGAAACCTCCTCTTTATCTATCAATATACTGGCCTCCTCCTGCTAATAAACCCATAAACCTCCTCTTTATCTATCAATATACTGGCCTCCTCCTACTAATAAACCCATAAACCTCCTCTTTATCTATCAATATTACTGGCCTCCTCCTACGAATAAACCTAGAAACCTCCTCTTTATCTGTCAATATACTGGCCTCCTCCTACTAATAAACCCATAAACCTCCTCTTTATCTATCAATATTACTGGCCTCCTCCTACGAATAAACCTAGAAACCTCCTCTTTATCTATCAATATACTGGCCTCCTCCTACGAATAAACCCATAAACCTCCTCTTTATCTATCAATATACTGGCCTCCTCCTACTAATAAACCTAGAAACCTCCTCTTTATCTGTCAATATACTTATACTGGCCTCCTCCTACTAATAAACCTAGAAACCTCCTCTTTATCTATCAATATACTGGCCTCCTCCTGCTAATAAACCCATAAACCTCTTTATCTATCAATATACTGGCCTCCTCCTGCTAATAAACCCATAAACCTCTTTATCTATCAATATACTGGCCTCCTACTAATAAACCCATAAACCTCCTCTTTATCAATATACTGGCCTCCTACTAATAAACCTAGAAACCTCCTCTTTATCTATCAATATACTGGCCTCCTCCTACTAATAAACCCATAAACCTCTTTATCTATCAATATACTGGCCTCCTCCTACTAATAAACCCATAAACCTCCTCTTTATCTGTCAATATACTGGCCTCCTCCTACGAATAAACCCATAAACCTCCTCTTTATCTGTCAATATACTGGCCTCCTCCTACTAATAAACCCATACAACTCCTCTTTATCTATCAATATACTGGCCTCCTCCTACTAATAAACCCATAAACCTCCTCTTTATCTGTCAATATACTGGCCTCCTCCTACGAATAAACCCATAAACCTCTTTATCTGTCAATATACTGGCCTCCTCCTACTAATAAACCCATAAACCTCCTCTTTATCTGTCAATATACTGGCCTCCTCCTACGAATAAACCCATAAACCTCCTCTTTATCTGTCAATATACTGGTCTCCTCCTACTAATAAACCTAGAAACCTCCTCTTTATCTATCAATATACTGGCTTCCTCCTACTAATAAACCCAATCTCCCTCTTGATCCAGCAGTAGACAGCTTGTCTACACTACAAAATAGAGGTCGACCGATTAATCGGAATAGCCTGAATAATTAGGGCCGATTTGAAGTTTTCATAACAATCGGAAATCGGTATTTTTGGGCACCGATTTAAAAAAAATGTATTTTATTATTATTATTTTTATACCTTTTATTTAACTAGGCAAGTCAGTTAAGAACACATTCTTATTTTCAATGACTGCCTAGGAACAGTGGGGTTAACTGGTCTAGGAACGGTGGGTTAACTGGTCTAGGAACGGTGGGTTAACTGGTCTAGGAACGGTGGGTTAACTGGTCTAAGAACAGTGGGATTTTCTGGATTTTTTTTCTAATTTTGTCTGTCATGGTTGAAGTGTACCTTTGATGAAAATTACAGGCCTCTCTCATCTCTATCTTTTTAAGAGGGAGAACTTGCACAGTTGGTGGCTGACTAAACACTTTTTTTGCTCCACTGTATATTGTCGTCAAGGCTTTATATAGTGGAGCGAGAAGGGTGTGTCTGAAAAGTTTTCTAACCCATGACTCTTCACAGGGGCGGGACACTGATTTGAGCAGAGCCCTAACCTTATGAAAACCCAATTCTCACATTTTAGAAGCTAAAATCACATTTCATCCCCTCACGAATAATTCCATATTCAAACATTTAAATTGAACAACAATTCCATGTGAATCCGATAACTCTGATGTGTAGACTTTCCACTGTAGAGTTTATGACATCTTATCATTGATGAGAATGTCTCAGATGACAACTGAACTGACATCATATTCATTAAGTACCACCGCATATGTTCAATTGGTCGGATTACCAGAATATAGTTTATTTCCCCCCACCTTCTGATGTTCCCAGAATCTCTATTTTAACCAAGGGGTTTGCAAATGTAACATCAGTAGGGTAGAGAGAGAGGAAAAAGGGGGGAAGAGGTATTTCTGACTGTCATAAACCTACCCCCAGGCCAACGTCATGACACAGGGTTGGTAGGGACAGGGTTGGTAGGGACAGGGTTGGTAGGGATAGGGTTGGTAGGGACAGGGTTGGTAGGGACAGGGTTGGTAGGGATAGGGTTGGTAGGGATAGGGTTGGGAATGGTTGTGGTGGTAGATGTGTCCTCAGACGTTGTTCTCTGTAGCCACAGAAGGACTCCTCCAGCAGCCCCGTGTAACACCCACCTGGGTGATGTTTCCTCTGCTGCAGAATCGGGTGCTGAAAGCTCCCCACACATCAGTCCAGACTACTAGTCATCCTCATTACAAGGCAGACCTCTGCCATCTCAGCAGTGCAGTTCTCTTACGCTTTGGGTGGTGAAACGACAAGCTGTCTCAAGAATGCATCTTTTAAATGCAAACTGTCAGCTGACTAGCTAGCACATCGAGATACCATCATTTCTGCAGGTCTGATACTTAAGACAAGTAGATATATTGGATCAAAATGATATTAGTTAAAGAAAGAAAAATCATTACAATGAACAAACAGAGCAGGTAAAATCGTCTGCAGTGTTTACGAACGTCAGTTTGGGGGTAGCCTAGTGGTTAGAGTGTTGGACTAGTAACCGAAAGGTTGCAAGTTCAAATCCCCGAGCTGACAAGGTACAAATCTGTCGTTCTGCCCCTGAACAGGCAGTTAACCCACTGTTCCTAGGTCGTCATTGAAAATAAGAATTTGTTCTTAACTGACTTGCCTAGTAAAAAAAAAAGTTTTTTTTTATTAAAAAAAAGAAGACTCTGATGCTCTCTGGTTTCTCTAGCTCCACTCTGATGCTCTCTGGTTTCTCTAGCTCCACTCTGATGCTCTCTGGTTTCTCTAGCTCCACTCTGATGCTCTCTGGTTTCTCTAGCTCCACTCTGATGCTCTCTGGTTTCTCTAGCTCCACTCTGATGCTCTCTGGTTTCTCTAGCTCCACTCTGATGCTCTCTGGTTTCTCTAGCTCCACTCTGATGCTCTCTGGTTTCTCTAGCTCCACTCTGATGCTCTCTGGTTTCTCTAGCTCCACTCTGATGCTCTCTGGTTTCTCTAGCTCCACTCTGATGCTCTCTGGTTTCTCTCTAGCTCCACTCTGATGCTCTCTGGTTTCTCTCTAGCTCCACTCTGATGCTCTCTGGTTTCTCTAGCTCCACTCTGATGCTCTCTGGTTTCTCTCTAGCTCCACTCTGATGCTCTCTGGTTTCTCTCTAGCTCCACTCTGATGCTCTCTGGTTTCTCTAGCTCCACTCTGATGCTCTCTGGTTTCTCTCTAGCTCCACTCTGATGCTCTCTGGTTTCTCTAGCTCAACTCTGATGCTCTCTGGTTTCTCTCTAGCTCCACTCTGATGCTCTCTGGTTTCTCTAGCTCCACTCTGATGCTCTCTGGTTTCTCTCTAGCTCCACTCTGATGCTCTCTGGTTTCTCTCTAGCTCCACTCTGATGCTCTCTGGTTTCTCTCTAGCTCCACTCTGATGCTCTCTGGTTTCTCTAGCTCCACTCTGATGCTCTCTGGTTTCTCTCTAGCTCCAATCTGATGCTCTCTGGTTTCTCTAGCTCCAATCTGATGCTCTCTGGTTTCTCTAGCTCCACTCTGATGCTCTCTGGTTTCTCTAGCTCCACTCTGATGCCTGTCACCTTCCGGAGACACCTGAAACCCCACCTCTTTAAGGAATACCTAGGATAGGATAAGTAATCCCCCTCACCCCCCCTTTAAGATTTAGATGCACTATTGTAAAGTGACTGTTCCACTGGATGTCATAAGGTGAATGCACCAATTTGTAAGTCGCTCTGGATAAGAGCGTCTGCTAAATGACTTAGATGTAATGTAAATGATGCTCTCTGGTTTCTCTAGCTCCACTCTGATGCTCTCTGGTTTCTCTAGCTCCACTCTGATGTTCTCTGGTTTCTCTAGCTCCACTCTGATGCTCTCTGGTTTCTCTAGCTCCACTCTGATGCTCTCTGGTTTCTCTCTAGCTCCACGACTTTGCCAAGTTGAACGATAACGTGTTCTACGTGTATAACGACATCGAGCACTTCAAGGGCGAGCCTCAGAGGAGGACCATCACCTGTGAGGAGGACATCCAGGTCACAGAGGAGGTCTACAGGAGACCTCTGTTCACCATGCCTCTCTACAGGTTCATTGTCACTTCCTCTTTTTCACTCCTTCTTTATTGAATATTTTAATGTGTGATTAGTTTATTTTATATTTTTTCTTATTGACACAATGCAACATGCTGTCTGCCCACTCTCTCTGCTCGCTCTCTGCTCTCTCTCTGCCCTCTCTCTCTGCCCTCTCTCTCTGCCCTCTCTCTCTGCCCTCTCTCTCTGCTCTCTCTCTGCCCTCTCTCTCTGCTCTCTCTCTGCCCTCTCTCTCTGCTCTCTCTGCTCTCTCTCTGCCCTCTCTCTCTGCTCTCTCTGCCCTCTCTCTCTGCTCTCTCTGCTCTCTCTCTGCTCTCTCTGCTCTCTCTCTGCCCTCTCTGCCCCCTCTCTCTGCCCCCTCTCTCTGCCTGCCCTCTCTCTTCTCTCTCTCTCTGCCCTCTCTCTCTGCCCTCTCTCTGCCCTCTCTCTCTCTCTGTTCTCTCTCTCTGCCCTCTCTCTCTCTCTGCCCTCTCTCTCTGCCCTCTCTCTCTGCCCTCTCTCTCTGCTCTCTCTCTCTGCCCTCTCTCTCAGCTCTCTCTGCCCTCTCTCTCTGCCCTAACTCTCTGCCCTCTCTCTCTCTGCTCTCTCTCTGCCCTCTCTCTCTCTGCCCCCTCTCTCTGCCTGCCCTCTCTCTCTTCTCTCTCTCTCTGCCCTCTCTCTCTGCCCTCTCTCTCAGCTCACTCTCTCTCTGCCCACTCTCTCTCTGCCCTCTCACTCTCTGCCCTCTCTCTCTCTGCTCTCTCTCTGCCCTCTCTCTCTCTCTGCCCCCTCTCTCTGCCTGCCCTCTCTCTCTTCTCTCTCTCTCTGCCCACTCTCTCAGCTCACTCTCTCTCTGCCCACTCTCTCTCTGCCCTCTCACTCTCTGCCCTCTCTCTCTCTGCCCTCTCTCTCTCTGCCCTCTCTCTCTCTGCCCTCTCTCTCTGCCCTTTCTCTCTGCGCTCTCTCTCTCTGCGCTCTCTCTCTCTGCCCTTTCTCTCTCTGCCCTTTCTCTCTCTGCCCTTTCTCTCTCTGCGCTCTCTCTCTCTGCGCTCTCTCTCTCTGCCCTTTCTCTCTCTGCCCTTTCTCTCTCTGCCCTTTCTCTCTCTGCCCTTTCTCTCTCTGCCCTCTCTCTCTGCCCTCTCTCTCTCTGCCCTCTCTCTCTGCCCTCTCTCTCTCTGCCCTTTCTCTCTGCGCTCTCTCTCTCTGCGCTCTCTCTCTCTGCGCTCTCTCTCTCTGCCCTTTCTCTCTCTGCCCTTTCTCTCTCTGCGCTCTCTCTCTCTGCGCTCTCTCTCTCTGCGCCCTCTCTCTCTCTGCGCCCTCTCTCTCTCTGCCCCTCTCTCTCTCTGCCCCTCTCTCTCTGCCCCTCTCTCTCTCTCTGCCCCTCTCTCTGTCCTCTGTCTCTGCCCTCTCTCTCTGCGCCCTCTCTCTCTCTTCCCCCTCTCTCTGCCCTCTCTCTCTGCCCTCTCTCTCTGCCCTTTCTCTCTGCCCTCTCTCTCTGCATTCCGGAGAGGCGAGGGAGGAGAGATATCGGATGCGTCCGAAATGTCACCCCATTTGATTAATCTAGTGCACTACTTTGTCCAGGGCCCTATGGGGAATAGAGTGCCCCTTGGGAAGGCCTCCTTTAGCATCCTGTTAGTAATCAGATCAGAGGAGCCAAAGCTTGTATTGAGATGTAATGAACAGCCATCTCCAGTCCTCTCCAGACATGTCTACATCTCCCCTCTCCTTCCCACACAACCATCTGGATCTGAGGGATGACCCCATATAACGTCAACAAAGAACATGTTTGAATGTGCCTTTTCAACTTACGTGTGTGTGTGTGTGTGTGTGTGTGTGTGTGTGTGTGTGTGTGTGTGTGTGTGTGTGTGTGTGTGTGTGTGTGTGTGTGTGTGTGTGTGTGTGTGTGTGTGTGTGTGTGTGTGTGTGTGTGTGTGTGTGTGTGTGTGTGTGTGTGTGTGTGTGTACAGACCTAGTTATCTGGTGATAAAGACAGGGAGCAGAACAGGCCTCCTGGAGGGGATGTATCTCTGTACTCTGGAACTCCCTGGTGGCCTCTTTTGTTGTAGACGTAGGTTTCCCAACCATCGTTGGTCAAAGTAGTGCACTACATAGGGAATAGGGTGCAAGTTGGGACACAGCCATTATATTAGTAACCCGTTGTCTCTTATTACTGTCTGTCTCATTCCAGGTCAATGTTGTCTTCCTATGTTGTGACCTAAATAAAGGCAATATTAACAAAATAGATGGGACTTCTCCTGTGAAAACACAGTAACACTCTCTCTTTCTCTCTCTCTATTCTTTCTCTCTTTCTCTGTTCTTTCTTTCTCTCTGTTCTTTCTCTCCTTTTTCTCTCTCTCTTCTTTCTATCTCTCTCTGTCTCTGTGTCTCTGTCTCTGTGTCTCTGTTTCTCTCCCTCTCCCTCTCTCTCTCTCCCTCTCTCTCCCTCTCTCTCTCTCTCTCAGGTACTACCGGCTGCCACTACCGATGGAGGGAGCACCTCTAGAGGAGGATTTTGATGCCTTTGTTACTGTTCTCAGGGTGAGGAGGGTTCTTAGTGTTGTCAGGGTGAGGAGGGTTCTTAGTGTTGTCAGGGTGAGGAGGGTTCTTAGTGTTGTCAGGGAGAGGAGGGTTCTTAGTGTTGTCAGGGTGAGGAGGGTTCTTACTCTTCTCAGGGTGAGGAGGGTTCTTACTCTTCTCAGGGTGAGGAGGGTTCTTACTCTTCTCAGGGTGAGGAGGGTTCTTACTCTTCTCAGGGTGAGGAGGGTTCTTACTCTTCTCAGGGTGAGGAGGGTTCTTAGTGTTGTCAGGGTGAGGAGGGTTCTTAGTGTTGTCAGGGTGAGGAGGGTTCTTAGTGTTGTCAGGGTGAGGAGGGTTCTTAGTGTTGTCAGGGTGAGGAGGGTTCTTAGTGTTGTCAGGGTGAGGAGGGTTCTTAGTGTTGTCAGGGTGAGGAGGGTTCTTAGTGTTGTCAGGGTGAGGAGGGTTCTTAGTGTTGTCAGGGTGAGGAGGGTTCTTACTCTTCTCAGGGTGAGGAGGGTTCTTACTCTTCTCAGGGTGAGGAGGGTTCTTACTCTTCTCAGGGTGAGGAGGGTTCTTACTCTTCTCAGGGTGAGGAGGGTTCTTAGTGTTGTCAGGGTGAGGAGGGTTCTTAGTGTTGTCAGGGTGAGGAGGGTTCTTAGTGTTGTCAGGGTGAGGAGGGTTCTTAGTGTTGTCGGGGTGAGGAGGGTTCTTAGTGTTGTTGGGGTGAGGAGGGTTCTTAGTGTTGTCGGGGTGAGGAGGGTTTTTGTGTTGTCGGGGTGAGGAGGGTCCTTAGTGTTGTCGGGGTGAGGAGGGTTCTTAGTGTTGTCGGGGTGAGGAGGGTCCTTAGTGTTGTCGGGGTGAGGAGGGTCCTTAGTGTTGTCGGGGTGAGGAGGGTCCTTAGTGTTGTCGGGGTGAGGAGGGTCCTTAGTGTTGTCGGGGTGAGGAGGGTCCTTAGTGTTCTCGGGGTGAGGAGGGTTCTTAGTGTTCTCGGGGTGAGGAGGGTCCTTAGTGTTGTCGGGGTGAGGAGGGTCCTTAGTGTTGTCGGGGTGAGGAGGGTCCTTAGTGTTGTCGGGGTGAGGAGGGTCCTTAGTGTTGTCGGGGTGAGGAGGGTCCTTAGTGTTGTCGGGGTGAGGAGGGTCCTTAGTGTTGTCGGGGTGAGGAGGGTCCTTAGTGTTGTCGGGGTGAGGAGGGTCCTTAGTGTTGTCGGGGTGAGGAGGGTCCTTAGTGTTGTCGGGGTGAGGAGGGTCCTTAGTGTTGTCGGGGTGAGGAGGGTCCTTAGTGTTGTCGGGGTGAGGAGGGTCCTTAGTGTTGTCGGGGTGAGGAGGGTCCTTAGTGTTGTCGGGGTGAGGAGGTCCTTAGTGTTGTCGGGGTGAGGAGGTCCTTAGTGTTCTCGGGGTGAGGAGGGTCCTTAGTGTTCTCGGGGTGAGGAGGGTCCTTAGTGTTCTCGGGGTGAGGAGGGTCCTTAGTGTTCTCTGGGTGAGGAGGGTCCTTAGTGTTCTCTGGGTGAGGAGGGTCCTTAGTGTTCTCTGGGTGAGGAGGGTCCTTAGTGTTCTCTGGGTGAGGAGGGTCCTTAGTGTTGTCAGGGTGAGGAGGGTTCTTAGTGTTGTCAGGGTGAGGAGGGTTCTTAGTGTTGTCAGGGTGAGGAGGGTTCTTAGTGTTGTCAGGGTGAGGAGGGTTCTTAGTGTTGTCAGGGTGAGGAGGGTTCTTACTCTTCTCAGGGTGAGGAGGGTTCTTACTCTTCTCAGGGTGAGGAGGGTTCTTACTCTTCTCAGGGTGAGGAGGGTTCTTAGTGTTGTCAGGGTGAGGAGGGTTCTTAGTGTTGTCAGGGTGAGGAGGGTTCTTAGTGTTGTCAGGGTGAGGAGGGTTCTTAGTGTTGTCAGGGTGAGGAGGGTTCTTAGTGTTGTCAGGGTGAGGAGGGTTCTTACTCTTCTCAGGGTGAGGAGGGTTCTTACTCTTCTCAGGGTGAGGAGGGTTCTTACTCTTCTCAGGGTGAGGAGGGTTCTTACTCTTCTCAGGGTGAGGAGGGTTCTTACTCTTCTCAGGGTGAGGAGGGTTCTTAGTGTTGTCAGGGTGAGGAGGGTTCTTAGTGTTGTCAGGGTGAGGAGGGTTCTTAGTGTTGTCGGGGTGAGGAGGGTTCTTAGTGTTGTCGGGGTGAGGAGGATTCTTAGTGTTGTCGGGGTGAGGAGGGTTCTTAGTGTTGTCGGGGTGAGGAGGGTCCTTAGTGTTGTCGGGATGAGGAGGGTTCTTAGTGTTGTCGGGGTGAGGAGGGTCCTTAGTGTTGTCGGGGTGAGGAGGGTCCTTAGTGTTGTCGGGGTGAGGAGGGTCCTTAGTGTTGTCGGGGTGAGGAGGGTCCTTAGTGTTGTCGGGGTGAGGAGGGTCCTTAGTGTTCTCGGGGTGAGGAGGGTTCTTAGTGTTCTCGGGGTGAGGAGGGTCCTTAGTGTTGTCGGGGTGAGGAGGGTCCTTAGTGTTGTCGGGGTGAGGAGGGTTCTTAGTGTTGTCGGGGTGAGGAGGGTTCTTAGTGTTGTCGGGGTGAGGAGGGTTCTTAGTGTTGTCGGGGTGAGGAGGGTCCTTAGTGTTGTCGGGGTGAGGAGGGTCCTTAGTGTTGTCGGGGTGAGGAGGGTCCTTAGTGTTGTCGGGGTGAGGAGGGTCCTTAGTGTTGTCGGGGTGAGGAGGGTCCTTAGTGTTGTCGGGGTGAGGAGGTCCTTAGTGTTCTCGGGGTGAGGAGGGTCCTTAGTGTTCTCGGGGTGAGGAGGGTCCTTAGTGTTCTCGGGGTGAGGAGGGTCCTTAGTGTTCTCTGGGTGAGGAGGGTCCTTAGTGTTCTCTGGGTGAGGAGGGTCCTTAGTGTTCTCTGGGTGAGGAGGGTCCTTAGTGTTCTCTGGGTGAGGAGGGTCCTTAGTGTTCTCTGGGTGAGGAGGGTCCTTAGTGTTCTCGGGGTGAGGAGGTTCTTAGTGTTCTCTGGGTGAGGAGGTTGTTGGTGTTCTCGGGGTGAGGAGGTTGTTGGTGTTCTCGGGGTG
>NC_060180.1:838284-847846 GCF_021184085.1 Oncorhynchus gorbuscha | reverse complement strand
CCCCATTACACACCATCAGACAGGTAGGACCACCCCCATTACCATCAGACAGGTAGGACCACCCCCATTACACACCATCAGACAGGTAGGACCACCCCATTACACACCATCAGACAGGTAGTACCCCCATTACACCATCAGACAGGTAGTACCCCCACATTACACCATCAGACCAGGTAGGACCACCCCATTACCATCAGACAGGTAGGACCACCCCATTACACACCATCAGACAGGTAGCACCCCCCATATTACATACCTATCAGACAGTTAGGACCACCCCATTACACACCATCAGACAGGGCACCATCACATACCTGAATAGGTAGGACCATACACCCCATAGACAGCCATGCCTAGGCTATACACCCATTGACAACCATACTAGACCATACACACCATGCACTCATAGACAGCCACCTGAGTGATTATCATCTGCACCTACAGACATGTCCAGTAGAGGGCAACACCTGCCTTTACATTACACTACTTGTCAATAACACAAATAATGTCAACTCATTAAAACACTGTTTTGAAGGCTGTTTTGATCACACTGATATAAGGGAATGGTTGTCATGTGTCACAGGTACATTTCTAGTCTGAAAGGTGTGACCCTGAAATGGTACAACCCTATGGGAAGACAAGACTGTTTAGCTACAGTTCTACTTCTGGCCCATAGATGGCGGTAAAAATGATATTGTTTTATTTAGCTGCAGTTGTACTACTGGCCCATAGATGGTTGCAGTTTCACTCCTAACCATAGATGGCAGTAATGCTCTTGTTTTATTTAGCTACAGTTCTACTACTGGCCCATAGATGGCAGTAATGCTCTTGTTTTTATTTAGCTACAGTTCTACTACTGGCCCATAGATGGCAGTAATGCTCTTGTTTTTATTTAGCTACAGTTCTACTACTGGCCCATAGATGGCAGTAATGCTCTTGTTTTTATTTAGCTACAGTTCTACTACTGGCCCATAGATGACAGTAATGCGCTTGTTTTTAGGTGACTTTTAGGTGACTGTCTTGGACCCAAGCTACTCAAAAGCATCTACAAGTACTATGTTTGTTTAGTAGTTGTTGTTTAATGTTAATTCTTTGACTGCTTAGAAATGAATAATATGTTGTTGCTCATGGTAATAAGTGGTGGCAGGTAGCCTAGTGGTTAGGCGTAGAGGAGGCAGGGTAGCCTAGTGGTTAGAGCGTAGAGGGCGGCAGGTAGCCTAGTGGTTAGGCGTAGGCGGCAGGTAGCCTAGTGGTTAGGCGTGGGCGGCAGGTAGCCTAGTGGTTAGGCGTGGGCGGCAGGTAGCCTGGTGGTTGAGCGTATGGGCGGCAGGTAGCCTAGTGGTTAGAGCGTAGAGGCTGACAGGTAGCCTAGTGGTTAGAGCGTAGGCGGCAGGTAGCCTAGTGGTTAGAGCGCAGGCGGCAGGTAGCCTAATGGTTGCGTTGGACTTGTAACCGAAAGGTTGCTAGATCGAATCCCGAGCTGACAATCTGTTGTTCTGCCCCTGAACAAGGCAGTTAACCCACTGTTCTAGGTAGCTGTCATTGAAAATAACAATTTGTTCTTAACTGACTTGCCTAGTTAAATAAAGGTAAAATACTATATATATATATATATATATATATATATATATATATATATATATATATATATATATATATATATATACTGGTTTACATTGACTACTTGCTTGAAAGCATTGTGAGTAGGGTCCTATGTCTACTAGGTCTACTACTACAGCTGGTTGACTCCTGAGGTGTGTGTGATGATAAAATCAATTCAAATGTTATTTGGTCACATATTTAACAGATGTTATTGGTCACATATTTAACAGATGTTATTGGTCTGGTTATCAGATGTTATTGGTCACATATTTAACAGATGTTATTGGTCACATATTCAGTAGATGTTATTGGTCACATATTTAATAGATGTTATTGGTCACATATTTAACAGATGTTATTGGTCACATATTTAACAGATGTTATTGGTCACATATTTAACAGATGTTATTGGTCCATATTTAACAGATGTTATTGGTCACATATTTAGCTTACTATTTAATAGATCATTAGTTCCATATTTTGCGAGATTATTTGGTGCATATGCACATATTTAGCAGATCATTGTTGGTCCATCTAATTTATGGATGTTATTGATTACATATACACATATTTAACAACAGATCTTATTGGTCATATATACATATTTAACGGATGTTATTGGTCACATAATATACATATTTAACTGGATGTTGTGGTCCACGCTATATTACCTGTTAACAGATGTTATTGGTCACATATTTAACAGATCTTCCTTCGTTACATATTTAACAGATCTTTATTGGTGTATCTTATATTTAACAGATGTTATTGGTCACATATTTAGCAGATGTTATTGGTCACATATTTAACAGATGTTATTGGTCACATATTTAACAGATGTTATTGGTCACATATATACATATTTAACAGATGTTATTGGTCACATATATACATATTTAACAGATGTTATTGGTCACATGTTTAACAGATGTTATTGGTCACATATTTAGCAGATGTTATTGGTCACATATTTAACAGATGTTATTGGTCACATATATACATATTTAACAGATGTTATTGGTCACATATTTAACAGATGTTATTGGTCACATATATACATATTTAACAGATGTTATTGGTCACATATATACATATTTAACAGATGTTATTGGTCACATGTTTAACAGATGTTATTGGTCACATATATACATATTTAGCAGATGTTATTGGTCACATATATACATATTTAGCAGATGTTATTGGTCACATATTTAACAGATGTTATTGGTCACATATATACATATTTAGCAGATGTTATTGTCATATATTAACAAGGGATCTTTATTGGTCACATATTTAGCAGATGTTATTGGTCACATATTTAACCAGATGTTATTATCACATTTAAAAGTCTTTATTGGTCCGCATATTTAATAGATGTTATTGGTCACATATTTAGCAGATGTTATTGAATTCATATATTTAATAGATGTTATTGGTCATATTCAACATTGTTATGTTGGTCACATATTTGAATGTTATTGGTCACATATTTAACAGATGTTATTGGTCACATATTTAACAGATGTTATTGGTCACATATACACATATTTAACAGATGTTATTGGTCACATAATTATATTTAACAGATGTTATTGGTCACATATTTAACAGATGTTATTGGTCACATATTTAACAGATGTTATTGGTCACACATATTTAACAGATGTTATTGGTCACATATTTAACAGATGTTATTGGTCACATATTTAAAAGATGTTATTGGTCACATATTTAAAGATGTTATTGGTCACATATTTAACAGATGATATTGGTCACATATTTAACAGATGTTATTGGTCACATATTTAACAGATGATATTGGTCACATATTTAACAGATGTTATTGGTCACATATATACATATTTAGCAGATGTTATTGGTCACATATACATATTTAACAGATGTTATTGGTCACATATATACATATTTAGCAGATGTTATTGGTCATATATACACATATTTAAAGATGTTATTGGTCACATCTACATATTTTAACAGATGTTATTGGTCACATATATACATATTTAACAGATGTTATTGGTCACATATACACATATTTAACAGATAGATATTGGTCATACACATATTTAACAGATGTTATTGGTCACATATTTAACAGATGTTATTGGTCACATATATACATATTTAACAGATGTTATTGGTCACATTTAACAGATGTTGGTCACATATTTAACAGATGTTATTGGTCACATACACATATTTAACAGATGTTATTGGTCACATATTTAACAGATGTTATTGGTCACATCACATATTTAACAGATGTTATTGGTCACATATTTAACAGATGTTATTGGTCTATATTTAACAGATGTTATTGGTCACATATATACATATTTAACAGATGTTATTGGTCACATATTTAACAGATGTTATTGGTCACATATTTATTTAACAGATGTTATTGGTCACATATTTAACAGATGTTATTGGTCACATATTTAACAGATGTTATTGGTCACATATTTAACAGATGTTATTGGTCACATATTTAACAGATGTTATTGGTCATATACATATTTAACAGATGTTATTGGTCACATATTTAACAGATGTTATTGGTCACATATTTAACAGATGTTATTGGTCATATTTAACAGATGTTATTGGTCACATATTTAACAGATGTTATTGGTCACATATTTAACAGATGTTATTGGTCACATATTTAACAGATGTTATTGGTCACATATTTAACAGATGTTATTGGTCAAGCTATATTTAACAGATGTTATTGGTCACATATTTAACAGATGTTATTGGTCTATATTTAACAGATGTTATTGGTCATATATACATATTTAACAGATGTTATTGGTCACATATACATATTTAACAGATGTTATTGGTCACATATTTAGCAGATGTTATTGGTCATATATTTAACAGATGTTATTGGTCACATATTTAACAGATGTTATTGGTCTATATTTAACAGATGTTATTGGTCACATATACACATATTTAACAGATGTTATTGGTCACATATTTAACAGATGTTATTGGTCACATATATACATATTTAACAGATATTTATTGGTCACATATACACATATTTAACAGATGTTATTGGTCACATATACATATTTAACAGATGTTATTGGTCACATATTTAACAGATGTTATTGGTCACATATTTAACAGATGTTATTGGTCACATATTTAACAGATGTTATTGGTCACTATATTTAACAGATGTTATTGGTCACATATTTAACAGATGTTATTGGTCTATATTTAACAGATGTTATTGGTCACATATACACATATTTAACAGATGTTATTGGTCACATATATACATATTTAACAGATGTTATTGGTCACATATATACATATTTAACAGATGTTATTGGTCACATTACATACATATTTGATACCATCGATCACATTTTGAGAGAGATTGGAAACCCAAATTGGTCTACACGGACATGTTCTGGCCTGGTTTAGGTCTTATCTGTCGGAAAGATATCAGTTTGTCGCTGTGAATGGTTTGTCCTCTGACAAATCAACTGTACATTTGTAGCTCTCCTCAAGGTCCTTGTTTTAGGACCACTATTGTCTTCATTATATATTTTACCTTCTTGGGAGTTATTCAAAAATATAATGTAAACTTTCACTGCTATGCGGATGACACACAGCTGTACATTTCAATGAAACACGGTGAAGCACCAAAATTGCCTCGCTAGAAGCATGTGTTCAGATAGTAGGGAAGGGATTGGTAATATTTTGGACAGTTCTGGTCACAAATTTAACCAGATGTTGTTCTAGGTCCCAACACATATTTAGCAGATGTTATTGATCGACATATTTAACAGATGTTATTGTACAGTCACCATATTTAGTAGATGTTAAGGACCACATATTTACCCAGATGTTATTGAAGTCACATATACATATTTAACAGCTTTTTGGTCACATATTTAGCATGATGTTATTGGTCAATATTTAGAAACTTATTGGTCACATATTTAACAGATGTTATGCAGAAAATTTAACAGATGTTATTGGTCACTTCTAGGTTAGACTACTGCAATGCTTATTGGTCACATATTTAACAGATGATAAAGCACTAAATAAACTTCAGTTATTGGTCAAATATTTAGCTAGAATCCTTATTGGTCCAAAAATATTTAATAGATGTTATTGGTCACATACACATATTTATCAGATGTTATTGGTCACATATTTAACAGAGGTTTTATTGGTCACATATTTAAGCATTACATGTTATTGCTCACATATTTCTGAGGTTATTGGTCACATATTTAACAGATGTTATTGGTCACATATTTAGCAGATGTTATTTATCACATATTTAACAGATGTTATTGGTCACATATTTAACAGAGGTTATTGGTCACATATTTAACAGATGTTATTGGTCACATATTTAGCAGATGTTATTGGTCACATATTTAACAGATGTTATTGGTCACATATTTAACAGATGTTATTGGTCACATATTTAGTAGATGTTATTGGTCACATATTTAACAGATGTTATTGGTCACATTCACATATTTAACAGATGTTATTGGTCACATATTTAGCAGATGTTATTGGTCACATTCACATATTTAACAGATGTTATTGGTCACATTCACATATTTAACAGATGTTATTGGTCACATATTTAACAGATGTTATTGGTCACATATTTAACAGATGTTATTGGTCACATATTTAACAGATGTTATTGGTCACATATTTAACAGATGTTATTGGTCACATATTTAGCAGATGTTATTGGTCACATATTTAACAGATGTTATTGGTCACATTCACATATTTACAGATGTTATTGGTATATTTAACAGATGTTATTGGTCACATTCCATATTTAACAGATGTTATTGGTCACATATTTAACAGATGTTATTGGTCACATTCCATATTTAACAGATGTTATTGGTCACATATTTAACAGATGTTATTGGTCACATATTTAACAGATGTTATTGGTCACATTCACATATTTAACAGATGTTATTGGTCACATATTTAACAGATGTTATTGGTCACATATTTAACAGATGTTATTGGTCACATTCACATATTTAGCAGATGTTATTGGTCACATATTTAACAGATGTTATTGGTCACATATTTAACAGATGTTATTGGTCACATATTTAACAGATGTTATTGGTCACATATTTAGCAGATGTTATTGGTCACATATTTAACAGATGTTATTGGTCACATTCACATATGTAGCAGATGTTATTGGTCACATATTTAACAGATGTTATTGGTCACATATTTCACATATTTAACAGATGTTATTGGTCACATATTTAACAGATGTTATTGGTCACATATTTAACAGATGTTATTGGTCACATATTTAACAGATTTTATTGGTCACATATTTAATAGATGTTATTGGTCACATATTTAACAGATGTTATTGGCCACCCCATATATACATATTTAACAGATGTTATTGGTCACATATTTAACAGATGTTATTGGTCACATATTTAACAGATGTTATTGGTCACATATTTAACAGATGTTATTGGTCACATATATACATATTTAACAGATGTTATTGGTCACATATATACATATTTAACAGATGTTATTGGTCACATATATACATATTTAACAGATGTTATTGGTCACATATTTAACAGATAGTATTGGTCACATATTTAACAGATGTTATTGGTCACACATATACATATTTAACAGATGTTATTGGTCACATATATACATATTTAACAGATGTTATTGGTCACATACACATATTTAGCAGATGTTATTGGTTGCATATTTAACAGATGTTATTGGTCACATATTTAATAGAGCTTATTGTACAGGGCATATTTATTAGATGTTATTGGTCACATATTTAACAGATGTTATTGGTCACATATTTAACATATGTTATTGGTCACATATTTAGTAGATGTTATTGGTCACATATTTAACAGATGTTATTGGTCACATTCACATATTTAACAGATGTTATTGGTCACATATTTAACAGATGTTATTGGTCACATTCACATATTTAACAGATGTTATTGGTCACATATTTAACAGATGTTATTGGTCACATATTTAACAGATGTTATTGGTCACATATTTAACAGATGTTATTGGTCATATTTAACAGATATTTATTTAGCAGATGTTATTGGTCACATATTTAGCAGATGTTATTGGTCACATATTTAGCAGATGTTATTGGTCACATTCACATATTTAACAGATGTTATTGGTCACATATTTAACAGATGTTATTGGTCACATATTTAGCAGATGTTATTGGTCACATATTTAACAGATGTTATTGGTCACATATTTAACAGATGTTACATATTTAACAGATGTTATTGGTCACATATTTAACAGATGTTATTGGTCACATATTTAGTAGATGTTATTGGTCACATGGTTTAACAGATGTTATTGGTCACATATTTAACAGAAGTTATTGGTCACATTGGTCACATATTTAACAGATGTTATTGGTCATATTTAACAGATGTTATTGGTCACATTCACATATTTAACAGATGTTATTGGTCACATATTTAGTAGATGTTATTGGTCACATTCACATATTTAACAGATGTTATTGGTCACATATTTAACAGATGTTATTGGTCACATTCACATATTTAACAGATGTTATTGGTCACATATTTAGTAGATGTTATTGGTCACATATTTAACATGTTATTGGTCACATATTTAACAGATGTTATTGGTCACATTCACATATTTAACAGATGTTATTGGTCACATATTTAACAGATGTTATTGGTCACATTCACATATTTAACAGATGTTATTGGTCACATATTTAACAGATGTTATTGGTCACATATTTAACAGATGTTGGTCACATATTTAACAGAAGTTATTGGTCACATATTTAATAGATGTTATTGGTCACATATTTAACAGATGATGTATGTTATTGGTCACATTCACATATTTAGTAGATGTATGTATGTATGTATGTATGTATGTATGTATGTATGTATGTATGTATGTATGTATGTATGTATGTATGTATGTATGTATGTATGTATGTATGTGTAGAGAGGCTCTAAGGCCTCTAAGGTGCTGGGTTAATTAACCGGCTGGTGTGTGTGTGTGTGTGTGTGTGTGTGTGTGTGTGTGTGTGTGTGTGTGTGTGTGTGTGTGTGTGTGTGTGTGTGTGTGTGTGTGTGTGTGTGTGTGTGTGTGTGTGTGTGTGTGTGTGTGTGTGTGTGTGTGTGTGTGTGTGTCTAGAGAGGGATCCTGTAGTTGAAGTTCAACAGGCTGGTGTGTGTGTGTGTGTAGAGAGAGGGCTGGGTGTGTGTGTGTGTAGAGAGGGATCCCTGTAGTTGAAGTTCAAAGGCTGGTGTGTGTGTGTGTGTAGAGGGCTGGTGTGTGTGTGTGTAGAGAGAGGGCTGGTGTGTGTAGTAGAGAGAGGGCTGGTGTGTGTGTGTAGAGGGCTGGTGTGTGTGTGTGTAGAGAGAGGGCTGGTGTGTGTGTAGAGAGAGGGCTGGTGTGTGTGTAGTAGAGAGAGAGCTGGTGTGTGTGTGTAGAGAGAGGGCTGGTGTGTGTGTGTGTAGAGAGAGGCTGGTGTGTGTGTAGAGAGAGGGCTGGTGTGTGTGTGTGTAGAGAGAGAGGCTGGTGTGTGTGTGTGTGTAGAGAGAGGGCTGGTGTGTGTGTGTGTGTGTAGAGAGGGCTGGTGTGTGTGTGTGTGTAGAGAGAGGGCTGGTGTGTGTGTGTAGAGAGGGATCCTGTAGTTGAAGTTCAACAGGCTGGTGTGTGTGTGTGTAGAGAGAGGGCTGGTGTGTGTGTGTGTAGAGAGGGCTGGTGTGTGTGTGTAGAGAGGGCTGGTGTGTGTGTGTGTGTGTGTGTGTAGAGAGAGGGCTGTGTGTGTGTGTGTGTGTAGAGAGAGGGCTGGTGTGTGTGTGTGTGTGTG
>NC_060180.1:833284-835784 GCF_021184085.1 Oncorhynchus gorbuscha | reverse complement strand
TTTCTTTTCTTTCTTTCTCTCTTTCTTTTTTTCTTTCTTTCTGTCTTTCTTTCTTTCTCTCTTTCTTTCTCTCTTTCTTTCTTTCTTTCTTTCTTGCTTTCTTTCTTTCTCTCTTTCTTTCTCTCTTTCTCTCTTTCTTTCTTTCTTTCTTTCTTTCTCTCTCTTTCTGTCCATCTCCCTCTTTCTGTCCATCTCCCCTCTTTCCAGCTCCCTCTTTCTGTCCATCTCCCTCTTTCTCTCCACCCCCTCTTTCTGCATCTCCTCTTTCTGTCCATCTCTCTTTCTCTCCAGCTCCCTCTTTCTCTCCAGCTCCTCTTTCTGTCCAGCTCTCTCTTTCTGTCCAGCTCCCTCTTTCTCTCCAGCCCTCTTTCTCTCCCTCTTTCTGTCCCAGCTCCCTCTTTCTGTCCCTCTCCCTCTTTCTGTCCATCTCCCTCTCCTCTTTCTCTCCATCTCCCTCTTTCTTTCCATCTCCCTCTTTCTCTCCAGCTCCTCTTTCTCTCCATCTCCCTCTTTCTCTCCCTCTTTCTTTCAGCTCCCTCTTTCTCTCCAGCTCCTCTTTCTGTCCAGCTCCCTCTTTCTGTCCAGCTTTCCCTCTTTCTCTCCATCTCCCTCTTTCTCTCCTCTTTCTGTCCAGCTCCCTCTTTCTGTCCATCTCTCCCTCTTTCTCTCTTTCTTTCTGTCCTTTCTCCCTCTTTCTGTCCATCTCCCTCTTTCTCTCCATCTCCCTCTTTCTGTCCATCTCCCTCTTTCTCTCCATCTCCTCTTTCTCTCCATCTTCTTTCTGTCCATCTCCCTCTTTCACTGTCCATCTCACTCTTTCTGTCCATCTCACTCTTTCTGTCCATCTCTTTCTTTCTGTCCATCTCCTCTTTCTGTCCATCTCCCTCTTTCTCTCCATCTCCCTCTTTCTGTCCAAGCTCCCTCTCCCTCTTTCTGTCCATCTCCCTCTTTCTGTCCAGCTCCCTCTTTCTTTCCAGCTCCCTCTTTCTGTCCATCTCCCTCTTTCTGTCCATCTCCCTCTTTCTGTCCTCTTTCTGACCTAGCTCCCTCTTTCTCTCCAGCTCCCTCTTTCTGTCCAGCTCCCTCTTTCTGTCAGCTCCCTCTTTCTCTCATCTCCCTCTTTCTCTCCCTCTTTCTGTCAGCTCCCTCTTTCTGTCCATCCTCCCTCTTTCTCTCTCCCTCTTTCTGTCCATCTCCCTCTTTCTGTCCATCTCCCTCTTTCTCTCCATCTCCCTCTTTCTGTCCATCTCCCTCTTTCTCTCCATCTCCCTCTTTCTCCCCATCTCCCTCTTTCTCTCCATCTCCCTCTTTCTGTCCATCTCCCTCTTTCTGTCCATCTCACTCTTTCTGTCCATCTCACTCTTTCTGTCCATCTCCCTCTTTCTGTCCATCTCCCTCTTTCTCTCCATCTCCCTCTTTCTGTCCAGCTCCCTCTCCCTCTTTCTGTCCATCTCCCTCTTTCTGTCCAGCTCCCTCTTTCTGTCCAGCTCCCTCTTTCTGTCCATCTCCCTCTTTCTGTCCATCTCCCTCTTTCTGTCCCTCTTTCTGTCCATCTCCCTCTTTCTGTCCATCTCCCTCTTTCTGTCCATCTCCCTCTTTCTGTCCAGCCCCTCTTTCTCTCCCTCTCCCTCTTTCTGTCCATCTCACTCTTTCTGTCCATCTCACTCTTTCTGTCCATCTCCCTCTTTCTGTCCATCTCCCTCTTTCTGTCCATCTCCCTCTTTCTGTCCATCTCCCTCTTTCTCTCCATCTCCCTCTTTCTGTCCATCTCACTCTTTCTGTCCATCTCACTCTTTCTCTCCATCTCACTCTTTCTGTCCATCTCACTCTTTCTGTCTATCTCACTCTTTCTCTCCATCTCACTCTTTCTATCCATCTCCCTCTTTCTGTCCATCTCCTCTTTCTGTCCATCTCCCTCTTTCTGTCCATCTCCCTCTTTCTGTCCATCTCCCTCTTTCTGTCCATCTCCCTCTTTCTCTCCATCTCCCTCTTTCTCTCCATCTCCCCTCTTTCTGTCTCAATCTCCCTCTTTCTGCCCATCTCACTCTTTCTGTCCATCTCCCTCTTTCTGTCCATCTCCCTCTTTCTGTCCATCTCCCTCTTTCTCTCCCTCTCCCTCTTTCTGTCCATCTCCCTCTCCCTCTTTCTGTCCAGCTCCCCTCTCTCTCCTCTTTCTGTCCATCTCCCTCTTTCTGTCCATCTCCCTCTTTCTGTCCATCTCCCTCTTTCTCTCCCTCTCCCTCTTTCTGTCCATCTCCCTCTCCCTCTTTCTGTCCAGCTCCCTCTCCCTCTTTCTGTCCAGCCCCCTCTTTCTGTCCAGCCCCCTCTTTTTGTCCAGCTCCCTCTTTCTCTCCATCTCCCTCTTTCTGTCCAGCCCCCTCTTTCTGTCCAGCTCCCTCTTTCTGTCCAGCACCCTCTTTCTGTCCAGCTCCCTCTTTCTGTCCAGCTCCCTCTTTCTGTCCATCCCCTCTTTCTGTCCAGCTCCCTCTTTTTGTCCAGC
>NC_060180.1:824230-833184 GCF_021184085.1 Oncorhynchus gorbuscha | reverse complement strand
TCACATTTTATTTGTCACATACACATGGTTAGCAGATGTTAATTATTAATGTTATTATTATTTGACCATGCTGGTCATTTATGAACATTTGAACATCTTGGTCATGTTCTGTTATAATCTCTACCCGGCACAGCCAGAAGAGGACTGGCCACCCCACATAGCCCGGTTCCTCTCTAGGTTTCTTCCTAGGTTTTGGCCTTTCTAGGGAGTTTTTCCTAGCCACCGTGCTTTTACACCTGCATTGTTTGCTGTTTGGGGTTTTAGGCTGGGTTTCTGTACAGCACTTTGAGATATCAGCTGATGTACGAAGGGCTATATAAATAAATTTGATTTGATTTGATTAATGCGAGTGTAGCGAAATGCTTGTGCTTCTAGTTCCGACAATGCAGTGATAACCAACAAGTAATCTAACTAACAATTCCAAAACTACTGTCTTATACACAGTGTAAGGGATAAGGAACATGTACATAAGGATATATGAATGAGTGATGGTGCAGAGCAGCATACAGTAGATGGTATCGAGTACAGTATATACATATGAGATGAGTGTGTAGACAAAGTAAACAAAGTGGCATAGTTAAAGTGGCTAGTGATACATGTATTTACATAAGGATGCAGTCGATGATGTAGAGTACAGTATATACATATACATATGAGATGAATAATGTGGGGTAAGTAACATTATATAAGGTATAATATAAGGCATTGTTTAAAGTGGCTAGTGATATATTTACATCATTTTCCCATCCAATTCCCATTATTAAAATGGCTGGATTTGGGTCAGTGTCAATGACAGTGTGTTGGCAGCAGCCACTCAGTGTTAGTGGTGGCTGTTTAACAGTCTGATGGCCTTGAGATAGAAGCTGTTTTTCAGTCTCTCGGTCCCAGCTTTGATGCACCTGTACGACTTCTCTGGATGATAGCGGGGTGAACAGGCAGTGGTTCGGGTGGTTGATGTCCTTGATGATCTTTATGGCCTTCCTGTAACAACGGGTGGTGTAGATTGTCCTGGAGGGCAGGTAGTTTTGCCCCGGTGATGCGTTGTGCAGTCCTCACTACCCTCTGAGAGCCTTACGGTTGAGGCGCGGAGCAGTTGCCGTACCAGGCGGTGATACAGCCCGCCAGGATGCTCGATTGTGCATCTGTAGAAGTTTGTGAGTGCTTTTGGTGACAAGCCGACTTCTTCAGCCTCCTGAGGTTGAATAGGCGCTGCTGCGCCTTCTTCCACCCGGCAGCTGTCAGTGAGTGGACCAATTCAGTTTGTCTGTGATGTGTATGCCGAGGAACTTAAAACTTGCTACCCTCTCACTACTGTTCCATCGATGTGGATAGGGGGTGTTCCCTCTACTGTTTCCTGAAGTCCCACAATCATCTCCTTGTTTTGTTGACGTTGAGTGTGAGGTGTATTTTCCTGACACCACACCTCCGAGGGCCCTCACCTCCTCCCTGTAGGCCGTCTCGTCGTTGTTGGTAATCAAGCCTACCACTGTTGTGTCGTCCCAAACTTGATTGAGTTGGAGGCGTGCGGCCACGCAGTCGTGTGAACAGGGAGTACAGGAGAGGGCTCAGAACGCACCTTGTGGGGCCCCCGTGTTGAGGATCAGCGGGGAGGAGATGTTGTTGCCTACCCCTCACCACCTGGGGCGGCCTGTCAGGAAGTCCAGTACCCAGTTGCACATGGGTCGAGACCCAGGGTCTCGAGCTTGATGTGACTTGGAGGGTACTATGGTGTTGAATGCCGAGCTGTAGTCGATGAACAGCATTCTCACATAGGTATTCCTCTTGTCCAGGTGGGTTAGGGCAGTGTGCAGTGTGGTTGAGATTGCATCGTCTGTGGACCTATTTGGGCGGTAAGCAAATTGGAGTGGGTCTAGGGTGTCAGGTAGGGTGGAGGTGATATAATATATAAATATATGTACAAATATATAATAATAATAATATATGCCATTTAGCAGACGCTTTTATCCAAAGCGACTTACAGTAATGTGTGCATACATTCTACGTATGGGTGGTCGGGAATCGAACCCACTACCCTATACAAGCGCCATGCTCTACCAACTGAGCTACAGAAGGACATATATAAATACATATAAAAATATATATAAATACATATAAAGATATATATAAAATATATATATAAAAATATATATAAATACATATAAAAAAAAATATATATATACATATAAAGATATATATAAAAAATATATATAAAAATATATATAAATATATATAAATACATATAAAAATATATATAAATACATAAAAAATATATATAAATACATATAAAAAAATATATATAAATACATATAAAATATATATAAATACATATAAAAATATATATAAATACATATATAAATACAAATATAAATACTTAATGCCTTTCTTTTGACCCCTATGTAGGTGATAGGGGGGCATTTTGGACATGCATTGTTACACAGATTGAACACCAACTGTACAGTGACCTACACAAAGTGTATATAATAACACCTGGAAGGACGTCTGAGGAAGTGGTAATGTGGCTTCCTGGGAATTAGCATTTGATTCCATTCCATTGGTGGCTGTCAGGCCTCACGTGGCAGCTGAGCGGACTGGAAGGCAGTTTCTTTCACACTCGTCTCTGCATTAATGTACTGTTCTATTGTTCCGTGGAATGAGTAGAACCCGGAACATAACATTTAGAACACTTGAAGGTCTTTTAGTTCCTAGACTCGTTATACAGAGAAACTGTTCCCAATGAACTTGATTCATTCTCAATGCCTTCAGAAGAAATAGCAGTGCACGTCATTATGGAGAAGTGGCGTGCTCTTGACCATGAATGGACTTTGTCCTCTTATGGTTTCTGCTTAAACTCTTAAACTCCTCCTACTGAGAGAAATACTGGGCATTTACAGAAATATAACTAAATAGAAGGAGAGGAGGCAGGGAGGGAGGTATCCTCTGTAGGGGACTAGAAGGAGAGGAGGAGGGAGGAGGTATCCTCTGTAGGGGACAAGAAGGAGGGAGGAGGAGGGGACTAGAAGGAGAAGGAGGTATCCTCTGTAGGGACTAGAAGGAGAGGAGGCAGGGAGGAGGTATCCTCTGTAGGGGACTAGAAGGAGAGGAGGAGGGAGGAGGTATCCTCTGTAGGGGACTAGGAGGAGGGAGGAGGTATCCTCTGTAGGGGACTAGGAGGAGGGAGGAGGTATCCTCTGTAGGGGACTAGAAGGAGAGGAGGGGGAGGAGGTATCCTCTGTAGGGGACTAGAAGGAGAGGAGGGGAGGAGGTATCTGTAGGGGACTAGAAGGGATATAATATAATAATAAGGTATCCTCTGTAGGGGACTAGAAGGAGAGGAGGCAGGGAGGAGGTATCCTCTGTAGGGGACTAGAAGGAGAGGAGGAGGGAGGAGGTATCCTCTGTAGGGGACGAGGAGGAGGGAGGGGGTAACCTCTGTAGGGGACTAGAAGGAGAGGAGGCAGGGAGGAGGTATCCTCTGTAGGGGACTAGAAGGAGAGGAGGCAGGGAGGAGGTATCCTCTGTAGGGGACTAGAAGGAGAGGAGGCAGGGAGGAGGTATCCTCTGTAGGGGACTAGAAGGAGAGGAGGAGGTATCCTCTGTAGGGGACTAGAATGAGAGGAGAAGGGAGGAGGTGTCCTCTGTAGGGGACTAGAATGAGAGGAGAAGGGAGGAGGTGTCCTCTGTAGGGGACTAGAATGAGAGGAGGAGGGAGGAGGTATCCTCTGTAGGGGACTAGAATGAGAGGAGGCAGGGAGGAGGTATCCTCTGTAGGGGACTAGAAGGAGAGGAGGAGGGAGGAGGTATCCTCTGTAGGGGACTAGAAGGAGAGGAGTCAGGGAGGAGGTATCCTCTGTAGGGGACTAGAAGGAGAGGAGGAGGGAGGAGGTATCCTCTGTAGGGGACTAGAATGAGAGGAGGCAGGGAGGAGGTATCCTCTGTAGGGGACTAGAATGAGAGGAGGCAGGGAGGAGGTATCCTCTGTAGGGGACTAGAAGGAGAGGAGGTGTCCTCTGTAGGGGACTAGAAGGAGAGGAGTCAGGGAGGTGGTATCCTCTGTAGGGGACTAGAAGGAGAGGAGGCAGGGAGGAGGTATCCTCTGTAGGGGACTAGAATGAGAGGAGGCAGGGAGGAGGTGTCCTCTGCAGGGGACTAGAAGGAGAGGTGTCCTCTGTAGGTGACTAGAAGGAGAGGAGTCAGGGAGGTGGTATCCTCTGTAGGGGACTAGAAGGAGAGGTGTCCTCTGTAGGTGAATAGAAGGAGAGGAGGCAGGGAGGAGGTATCCTCTGCAGGGGACTAGAAGGAGAGGTGTCCTCTGTAGGTGACTAGAAGGAGAGGAGTCAGGGAGGTGGTATCCTCTGTAGGTGACTAGAAGGAGAGGAGGCAGGGAGGAGGTATCCTCTGTAGGGGACTAGAAGGAGAGGAGGAGGGAGGAGGTATCCTCTGTAGGGGACTAGAATGAGAGGAGGCAGGGAGGAGGTATCCTCTGCAGGGGACTAGAAGGAGAGGTGTCCTCTGTAGGTGACTAGAAGGAGAGGAGTCAGGGAGGTGGTATCCTCTGTAGGGGACTAGAATGAGAGGAGGAGGGAGGAGGTGTCCTCTGTAGGGGATGGATGAATGGATGCTTGTGCTAATCTGGGTGGGCAGGGCTGTTACAGAGGAACTCTGAGTGGCCTTTTTACCTCGGCAACCCCGGTGCCTGCTAATTGAGTCCATATGTCCAGGAGCAGACATGCAGAGCCTCTCAGTCCACATACTAGGTCCTCTCAGTCCACATACTACATTTACATTTAAGTCATTTAGCAGACGCTCTTATCCAGAGCGACTTACATCCTCTCAGCAGACATACAGGTCCTCTCAGTCCACATACTAGATCCTCTAAGTCCACATACTAGGTCCTCTCAGTCCACATACTACATCCTCTCAGCAGACATACAGGTCCTCTCAGTCCACATACTAGGTCCTCTCAGTCCGTCCACATACTAGGTCCTCTCAGTCCACATACTAGGTCCTCTCAGTCCACATACTAGGTCCTCTCAGTCCACATACTAGATCCTCTCAGTCCACATACTAGATCATCTCAGTCCACATACTAGGTCCTCTCAGTCCACATACTAGGTCCTCTCAGTCCACATACTAGATCCTCTCAGCAGACATACAGGTCCTCTCAGTCCACATACTTGGTCCTCTCAGTCCACATACTAGGTCCTCTCAGTCCACATACTTGGTCCTCTCAGTCCACATACTAGGTCCTCTCAGTCCACATACTAGTTCCTCTCAGTCAGCCTGGTCCTCTCAGACCACATACTAGATCCTCTCAGTCCACATACTGGGTCCTCTCAGTCCACCTAGATCCTCTCCAGACCTCATACTAGTCCTCTCAGACCACATACTAGGTCCTCTCAGTCTGCCTAGGTCCTCTCAGGGTTTATACTAGATCCTCTCAGTCCACATACTAGGTCCTCTCAGTCCACATACTGATCCTCTCAGTCCTCATACTAGTCTGTCCCCTACTGGATCTCTGGCCTGAGTTTAAAATCTATTTTTTACTTGAAAGTCTGCCTCAGTGCCAGATGGACGGATTTGTTTGGTCCTTATTTTAATCCTCTCAGTGCCAGGTGGATGGGTTTATTTTAGTCTGCCTGGTGGACTGGGGGTTTATTTTAGTCTGCCTGGTGGATGGGGGTTTATTTTAGTCTGCCTGGTGGATGGGTTTATTTTAGTCTGCCTGGTGGATGGGGGTTTATTTTAGTCTGCCTGGAGTGCCAGATGGGATGGGTTTATTTTAGTCTGCCTGGAGTGCCAGGTGGATGGGTTTATTTTAGTCTGCCTGGTGGATGGGGGTTTATTTTAGTCTGCCTGGTGGATGGGGGTTTATTTTAGTCTGCCTGGAGTGCCAGGTGGATGGGTTTATTTTAGTCTGCCTGGTGGATGGGGGTTTATTTTAGTCTGCCTGGTGTTTATTTTTGTCCAGATGGGTGGGGGTTTAGTTTAGTCTGCCTGGGGGAGTGCTAGGTGGACGGGGGTTTTGTTTAGTCTGCCTGGGTGCCAGATGGATGGGGGTTTATTTTAGTCTGCCTGGAGTGCCAGGTGGATGGGTTTATTTTAGTCTGCCTGGAGTGCCAGGTGGATGGGTTTATTTTAGTCTGCCTGGTGGATGGGGGTTTATTTTAGTCTGCCTGGTGGATGGGGGTTTATTTTAGTCTGCCTGGTGGATGGGGGTTTATTTTAGTCTGCCTGGAGTGCCAGGTGGATGGGTTTATTTTTTGTCTGCCTGGTGGATGGGTTTATTTTAGTCTGCCTGGAGTGCCAGATGGACAGGGTTTAGTTTAGTCTGCCTGGTGTGCCAGATGGACGGGGTTTAGTTTAGTCTGCCTGGTGGATGGGGGTTTAGTTTAGTCTGCCTGGAGTGCCAGATGGACAGGGTTTAGTTTAGTCTGCCTGGTGTGCCAGATGGTCTGCCTGGTGGATGAGGGGGTTTAGTTTAGTCTGCCTGGAGTGCCAGATGGACAGGGTTTAGTTTAGTCTGCCTGGTGTGCCAGATGGACAGGGTTTAGTTTAGTCTGCCTGGTGTGCCAGATGGGCGGGGAGTTTAGTTTAGTCTGCCTGGAGTGCCAGATGGACGGGTTTGGTTTAGTCTGCCTGGTGGATGGACGGGGTTTGGTTTGAGTCTGCCTGGGTGCCAGATGGGCGGGGGTTTAGTTTAGTCTGCCTGGTGTGCCAGATGGACAGTTTAGTCTGCCTGGTTAGGTTTGGTTTAGTCTGCCTGGAGTGCCAGATGGACAGGGGTTTAGTTTAGTCTGCCTGGTGTGCAGATGGACAGGGGTTTAGTTTAGTCTGCCTGGTGTGCCAGATGGATGGGGTTTAGTTTAGTCTGCCTGGAGTGCCAGATGGGCGGGGTTTAGTTTAGTCTGCCTGGAGTGCCAGATGGACGGGGTTTAGTTTAGTCTGCCTGGAGTGCCAGATGGGCGGGGGTTTAGTTTAGTCTGCCTGGAGTGCCAGATGGACGGGGGTTTAGTTTAGTCTGCCTGGAGTGCCAGATGGGTGGGGGTTTAGTTTAGTCTGCCTGGAGTGCTAGATGGACGGGGTTTAGTTTAGTCTGCCTGGAGTGCCAGAGATGGACTGGGTGCCAGATGGGTTTATTTAGTCTGCCTGGTGTGCTAGATGGACGGGGTTTATATTAGTCTGCCTGGTGTGCCAGATGGACGGGGGTTTAGTTTAGTCTGCCTGGAGTGCCAGATGGATGGGGGTTTAGTTTAGTCTGCCTGGTGTGCCAGATGGGCGGGGGTTTAGTTTAGTCTGCCTGGTGTGCCAGATGGGCGGGGGTTTGCAGTTTTCTATTGGTTCCATCTCACCAGGCAAGCTCAATCGAGCCCAGATGAAGTATTAGAATCCAGATCTAATACTACTGTTGTGTCTCTCTCTCTGTCCTTATTAGAAAGGCAGGGGAAGGGGAATGCTTCAACTTCTGACTGCCTCTGTTCAAACAGCCGGTATGTGTCCCACTGGCACCATATTCTCTATATATGACTTTAGACTAGAACCCTATGGGCCGTGGTTATAGCCAGGAAGTACCTATTCCCTTTATGGCCCTGGTTATAAGTAGTGCCCTATAAAGGGAATAGGTACTCCTGGTTATAACCAGGGCCCTATAAAGGGAATAGGTACTCCTGGTTATAACCAGGGCCCTATAAAGGGAATAGGTACTCCTGGTTATAACCAGGGCCTCTATAAAGGGAATAGGTACTCCTGGTTATAACCAGGGCCTATAAAGGGAATAGGTACTCCTGGTTATAACCAGGCCCTATAAAGGAATAGGCACTCCTGGTTATAACCAGACCCCGGGTACCGGTTATAACCAAGGGCCCTATAAAGGAATAGGTACTCCTGGTTATAACCAGGGCCCTATAAAGGGAATAGGTCCTCCTGGTTATAACCAGGGCCCTATAAAGGGAATAGGTACTCCTGGTTATAACCAGGGCCCTATGCAGGTACTCCTGGGCCTATAAAGGGAATAGGTACTCCTGGTTATAACCAGGGCCCTATAAAGGAATAGGTCCTCCTGGTTATAACCAGGGCCCTAGGTACTCCTGTGGTTAATTTTGAACCCTATAAAGGAATAGGTACTCTGGTTATAACCAGGGCCCTATAAAGGGAATAGGTCCTCCTGGTTATAACCAGGGCCCTATAAAGGGAATAGGTACTCCTGGTTATAAGGGCCAGGCCCTATAAAGGGAATAGGTACTCCTGGTTATAACCCTATAAAGGGAATAGGCCCTGGTTATAAAGGGGAATAGGTACTCCTGGTTATAACCAGGGCCTATAAAGGAATAGGTACTCCTGGTTATAACCAGGGCCCTATAAAGGATAGGTCCTCCTGGTTATAACCAGGGCCCTATAAAGGAATAGGTACTCCTGGTTATAACCAGGGCCCTATAAAGGAATAGGTACTCCTGGTTATAACCAGGGCCCTATAAAGGAATAGGTACTCCTGGTTATAACCAGGGCCCTATAAAGGAATAGGTACTCCTGGTTATAACCAGGGCCCTATAAAGGAATAGGTACTCCTGGTTATAACCAGGGCCCTATAAAGGGAATAGGTACTCCTGGTTATAACCAGGGCCCTATAAAGGAATAGGTCTCCTGGTTATAACCAGGGCCCTATAAAGGAATAGGTACTCCTGGTTATAACCAGGGCCCTATAAAGGGAATAGGTACTCCTGGTTATAACCAGGGCCCTATAAAGGAATAGGTACTCCTGGTTATAACCAGGGCCCTATAAAGGGAATAGGTCCTCCTGGTTATAACCAGGGCCCTATAAAGGAATAGGTACTCCTGGTTATAACCAGGGCCCTATAAAGGAATAGAGTACTCCTGGTTATAACCAGGGCCCTATAAAAAGGAATAAAGTCCTCCTAGTTATAACCAGGGCCCTATAAAGGGAATAGGTACTCCTGGTT
>NC_060180.1:811704-824130 GCF_021184085.1 Oncorhynchus gorbuscha | reverse complement strand
CTGCTCTGTTACTGCTCTGCTCTGTTACTGCTCTGTTACTGCTCTGCTCTGTTACTGCTCTGTTACTGCTCTGTTACTGCTCTGCTACTGCTCTGCTCTGTTACTGCTCTGTTACTGCTCTGCTCTGTTACTGCTCTGTTACTGCTCTGTTACTGCTCTGTTACTGCTCTGCTCTGTTACTGCTCTGTTACTGCTCTGCTCTGTTACTGCTCTGTTACTGCTCTGTTACTGCTCTGTTACTGCTCTGTTACTGCTCTGCTCTGTTACTGCTCTGCTCTGTTACTGCTCTGCTACTGCTCTGCTACTGCTCTGTTACTGCTCTGCTCTGTTACTGCTCTGCTACTGCTCTGCTCTGCTACTGCTCTGCTACTGCTCTGTTACTGCTCTGTTACTGCTCTGCTACTGCTCTGTTACTGCTCTGTTACTGCTCTGCTCTGTTACTGCTCTGTTACTGCTCTGTTACTGCTCTGTTACTGCTCTGTTACTGCTCTGCTCTGTTACTGCTCTGCTCTGTTACTGCTCTGTTACTGCTCTGTTACTGCTCTGCTCTGTTACTGCTCTGCTACTGCTCTGTTACTGCTCTGCTCTGTTACTGCTCTGCTACTGCTCTGCTCTGCTACTGCTCTGCTACTGCTCTGTTACTGCTCTGTTACTGCTCTGTTACTGCTCTGCTACTGCTCTGTTACTGCTCTGTTACTGCTCTGTTACTGTTACTGCTCTGTTACTGCTCTGTTACTGCTCTGTTACTGCTCTGTTACTGCTCTGCTCTGCTACTGCTCTGCTACTGCTCTGTTACTGCTCTGTTACTGCTCTGTTACTGCTCTGTTACTGCTCTGCTCTGTTACTGCTCTGTTACTGCTCTGTTACTGCTCTGCTCTGTTACTGCTCTGTTACTGCTCTGTTACTGCTCTGTTACTGCTCTGTTACTGCTCTGCTCTGTTACTGCTCTGTTACTGCTCTGTTACTGCTCTGCTCTGTTACTGCTCTGTTACTGCTCTGTTACTGCTCTGTTACTGCTCTGTTACTGCTCTGTTACTGCTCTGCTCTGTTACTGCTCTGCTCTGTTACTGCTCTGCTACTGCTCTGTTACTGCTCTGTTACTGCTCTGTTACTGCTCTGTTACTGCTCTGTTACTGCTCTGCTCTGTTACTGCTCTGTTACTGCTCTGTTACTGCTCTGTTACTGCTCTGCTCTGTTACTCCTCTGCTCTGTTACTGCTCTGCTCTGTTACTGCTCTGCTACTGCTCTGTTACTGCTCTGCTCTGTTACTGCTCTGCTACTGCTCTGTTACTGCTCTGTTACTGCTCTGTTACTGCTCTGCTACTGCTCTGTGACTGCTCTGTTACTGTTACTGCTCTGTTACTGCTCTGTTACTGCTCTGTTACTGCTCTGTTACTGCTCTGCTACTGCTCTGTTACTGCTCTGTTACTGCTCTGCTCTGTTACTGCTCTGCTACTGCTCTGTTACTGCTCTGTTACTGCTCTGCTCTGTTACTGCTCTGTTACTGCTCTGCTCTGTTACTGCTCTGTTACTGCTCTGTTACTGCTCTGTTACTACACTGTCACAAACTTTTTCACCTATAGTAGGAAATAGTATGAAAATGTTTTAAGATCGTCTGCTAAATTACTAAAATGTGTAGGGTGAAGTTGCCCCTAGGCGCTGTTCTTGGGTCAGTTTTACATTTCCCCCAGTTAAGGGCTTTTGTTTGGACGACCGACTAAATTCACATAGAACTGTGAGTTATAGATATGTCATTCTCATTGAAAGCAAGTCTAAGAAGCGTTAGATCTGTTCTATGTACGCTATTTCTATGCTTCCTGCTCATAAGTTTAGTTTTTTTCAAACATTCATTGTTGACCAGCAGGGTCAGATAATAATAATCACAGTGGTTGTAGAGGGTGCAACAGGTCGACACCTCAGGAGTAAATGTCAGTTGGCTTTTCATAGTCGATCATTCAAAGTTAGAGACAGCAGGTGCGGTAGGGACAGAGAGTCGAAAACAGCAGGTCCGGGACAAGGTAGCACGTCCGGTGAACAGGTGAGGGTTCCATAGCGGCAGGAAGAACAGTTGAAACTGGAGCAGCAGCACGGCCGGGTGGACTGGGGACAGCAAGGAGTCATCAGGCCAGGTAGTCCTGAGGCATGGTCCCAGGACTCAGGTCCTCTGTGACGGGAGGGAGAGAGATAATTAGAGGGAGCATACTTAATTTCACACAGGACATAGGATAAGACAGGACACAAGTGTGAAGACCTGGGCAGAACTTTAACAGGGTTAGATACGTTAGGAGAACCAGGTGTTATGACCACCAAGCAAGTCATCTGTGATATAAAGTATTGGGTGGTAATGATAGCTGGACCAAGCTGAGGTGACGTCCCATCACAGTCTGATATAAAGTATTGGATGGTAATGATAGCTGGACCAAGCTGATGTGACGTCCCATCACAGTCTGATATAAAGTATTGGATGGTAATGATAGCTGGACCAAGCTGATGTGACGTCCCGTAACAGTCTGATATAAAGTATTGGATGGTAATGATAGCTGGACCAAGCTGATGTGACGTCCCATCGCAGTCTGATATAAAGTATTGGATGGTAATGATAGCTGGACCAAGCTGATGTGACGTCCCATCACAGTCTGATATAAAGTATTGGATGGTAATGATAGCTGGACCAAGCTGATGTGACGTCCCATCGCAGTCTGATATAAAGTATTGGGTGGTAATGATAGCTGGACCAAGCTGATGTGACGTCCCATCGCAGTCTGATATAAAGTATTGGGTGGTAATGATAGCTGGACCAAGCTGATGTGACGTCCCATCGCAGTCTGATATAAAGTATTGGGTGGTAATGATAGCTGGACCAAGCTGATGTGACGTCCCATCGCAGTCTGATATAAAGTATTGGGTGGTAATGATAGCTGGACCAAGCTGAGGTGACGTCCCATCACAGTCTGATATAAAGTATTGGATGGTAATGATAGCTGGACCAAGCTGATGTGACGTCCCATCGCAGTCTGATATAAAGTATTGGGTGGTAATGATAGCTGGACCAAGCTGAGGTGACGTCCCATCACAGTCTGATATAAAGTATTGGGTGGTAATGATAGCTGGACCAAGCTGATGTGACGTCCCATCGCAGTCTGATATAAAGTATTGGGTGGTAATGATAGCTGGACCAAGCTGAGGTGACGTCCCATCGCAGTCTGATATAAAGTATTGGGTGGTAATGATAGCTGGACCAAGCTGAGGTGACGTCCCATCGCAGTCTGATATAAAGTATTGGGTGGTAATGATAGCTGGACCAAGCTGAGGTGACGTCCCATCGCAGTCTGATATAAAGTATTGGGTGGTAATGATAGCTGGACCAAGCTGATGTGACGTCCCATCGCAGTCTGATATAAAGTATTGGGTGGTAATGATAGCTGGACCAAGCTGATGTGACGTCCCATCGCAGTCTGATATAAAGTATTGGGTGGTAATGATAGCTGGACCAAGCTGATGTGACGTCCCATCGCAGTCTGATATAAAGTATTGGGTGGTAATGATAGCTGGACCAAGCTGAGGTGACGTCCCATCACAGTCTGATATAAAGTATTGGGTGGTAATGATAGCTGGACCAAGCTGAGGTGACGTCCCATCGCAGTCTGATATAAAGTATTGGGTGGTAATGATAGCTGGACCAAGCTGATGTGACGTCCCGTAACAGTCTGATATAAAGTATTGGGTGGTAATGATAGCTGGACCAAGCTGAGGTGACGTCCCATCGCAGTCTGATATAAAGTATTGGGTGGTAATGATAGCTGGACCAAGCTGATGTGACGTCCCATCACAGTCTGATTTAAAGTATTGGGTGGTAATGATAGCTGGACCAAGCTGATGTGACGTCCCGTAACAGTCTGATATAAAGTATTGGGTGGTAATGATAGCTGGACCAAGCTGATGTGACGTCCCATCGCAGTCTGATATAAAGTATTGGGTGGTAATGATAGCTGGACCAAGCTGATGTGACGTCCCATCGCAGTCTGATATAAAGTATTGGGTGGTAATGATAGCTGGACCAAGCTGATGTGACGTCCCATCGCAGTCTGATATAAAGTATTGGGTGGTAATGATAGCTGGACCAAGCTGATGTGACGTCCCATCGCAGTCTGATATAAAGTATTGGGTGGTAATGATAGCTGGACCAAGCTGATGTGACGTCCCATCGCAGTCTAATTTAAAGTATTGGGTGGTAATGATAGCTGGACCAAGCTGATGTGACGTCCCATCGCAGTCTGATTTAAAGTATTGGGTGGTAATGATAGCTGGACCAAGCTGATGTGACGTCCCATCGCAGTCTGATATAAAGTATTGGGTGGTAATGATAGCTGGACCAAGCTGATGTGACGTCCCATCGCAGTCTGATTTAAAGTATTGGGTGGTAATGATAGCTGGACCAAGCTGAGGTGACGTCCCATCGCAGTCTGATATAAAGTATTGGGTGGTAATGATAGCTGGACCAAGCTGATGTGACGTCCCATCGCAGTCTGATATAAAGTATTGGATGGTAATGATAGCTGGACCAAGCTGATGTGACGTCCCATCGCAGTCTGATATAAAGTATTGGATGGTAATGATAGCTGGACCAAGCTGATGTGACGTCCCATCGCAGTCTGATATAAAGTATTGGGTGGTAATGATAGCTGGACCAAGCTGATGTGACGTCCCATCGCAGTCTGATATAAAGTATTGGATGGTAATGATAGCTGGACCAAGCTGATGTGACGTCCCATCGCAGTCTGATTTAAAGTATTGGATGGTAATGATAGCTGGACCAAGCTGATGTGACGTCCCATCGCAGTCTGTCACCTTCCCTGCTACTTCTGACAGAAACAACATGCAAGGAATAGTGATTTCAGACAGCATTTTCACCCTTGACCTCTAATGACATGTCTATGTGGATATTATTCTGCCACTTGTCAAGTTAACACTGGGAGAAAAAAACACCTGGTTCTCCTAACCTGTCAAACCCTGTTGAACTCTGAACCACCTGGTTCTCCTAACCTGTCTAACCCTGTTGAACTCTGAACCACCTGGTTCTCCTAACCTGTCTAACCCTGTTGAACTCTGAACCACCTGGTTCTCCTAACCTGTCTAACCCTGTTGAACTCTGAACCACCTGGTTCTCCTAACCTGTCTAACCCTGTTGAACTCTGAACCACCTGGTTCTCCTAACCTGTCTAACCCTGTTGAACTCTGAACCACCTGGTTCTCCTAACCTGTCTAACCCTGTTGAACTCTGAACCACCTGGTTCTCCTAACCTGTCTAACCCTGTTGAACTCTGAACCACCTGGTTCTCCTAACCTGTCTAACCCTGTTGAACTCTGAACCACCTGGTTCTCCTAACCTGTCTAACCCTGTTGAACTCTGAACCACCTGGTTCTCCTAACCTGTCTAACCCTGTTGAACTCTGAACCACCTGGTTCTCCTAACCTGTCTAACCCTGTTGAACTCTGAACCACCTGGTTCTCCTAACCTGTCTAACCCTGTTGAACTCTGGTTGCTTCCTTGTCTATGTTGTTTCATGTGTATTTGTGCGGTGTGTTTGTGTGTAATATACCCTACATTACATTAACCCCCCCCCCCACAGACAGGGGCAGAAGAATAGAGCACCACTGTTCAGCATAAGAACAATGTGATCATTCATTAAAGAGACATTGTTTTCTCACTCTGAGGTAATTACAGACATGCTTGTGCACACACACCCACCCACACACACACACACACACACACACACACACACACACACACACACACACACACACACACACACACACACACACACACACACACACACACACACACACACACACACACACACACACACACACACACACACACACACACACACACACACACACACACACACACACACACACATAACACACTAACACACTGTTTACTGTACTATCAGCCGGGTCCCAGATCTGTTTGTTCATTGTAAATGACAAACCAACCATAAGAGGACAATGCTATTCTGTTCTTTGTACTCTGAGTGAGGGAATCAGTTCCGTAGCCTGAAAGGTCCTGAATGTTGTTCTTTCTCTTACTGTAGTTTCTGGTTTAAGATGATGTTGGTTCTCTCAAACAGTCTGCATTTCTCCATGGACTGAAGAAAATAACAATTACTTTTCTGAACAATATTGATCTGGAAGAGTTACATTTTGCTTAACCAAATTCACAAACATTTTCAAACTTTATAAGGGACAGTTTTGATACATTTTCATGAGCATATTATTGTTATTGCTTATTGCGATTTTAATAAGATTTGATGTTTCAAACATATTGGTCACTGAGTTGACAAAACATTAAGAACACCTGCTCTTTCCATGACATAGACTTTGACCAGGTGAATCCAAGTGAAAGCTAAGCTTATTGATGTCACTTGTTAAATTGGGGCGGCAGGTAGCCTAGTGGTTAGAGCGTTGGGCCAGTAACCAAAAGGTTGCTAGATCAATTCCCAGAGCTGACAAAATGTGTCGTTTCTGCCCCTGAACAAGACAGTTAACCCACTGTTCCTAGGCAGTCATTGTAAATAAGAATTTGTTCTAACCCGCTTACATAGTAAAATATAACATCCACTTCAATCAGTGTAGATGAAGGGTAGGAAACAGGTTAAATCAGTATAGATGAAGGGGTAGGGAAACAGGTTAAATCAGTATAGATGAAGGGGTAGGAAACAGGTTAAATCAGTATAGATGAAGGGTAGGGAAACAGGCTAAATCAGTATAGATGAAGGGGGTAGGAAACACGTTAAATCAGTATAGATGAAGGGGTAGGAAATAGGTTAAATCAGGGTAGGTGAAGGGTAGGAAACAGGTTAAATCAGGGTAGGGGTAGGAAACAGGTTAAATCAGGTAGATGAAGGGTAGGAAACAGGTTAAATCAGGAAACAGGTTAAATCAGGGTAGATGAAGGGGTAGGAAACAGGTTAAATCGGGTGTAGATGAAGGGTAGGGAAACAGGTTAAATCGGTAGATGAAGGGTAGAAAACAGGTTAAATCAGTATAGATGAAGGGGTAGGAAAACAGGTTAAATCAGTATAGATGAAGGGTAGGAACAGGTTAAATCAGGGTAGATGAAGGGGTAGGAAACAGGTTAAATCAGGGGTAGATGAAGGGTAGGAAACAGGTTAAATCAGGATTTGTAAGTGTGTGTGTCATTCAGAGGGTGAATGGGCAAGACCAAATATTTAAGTGCCTTTGAACAGGGTATGGTAGTAGGTGCCAGGCGCACCGGTTTGAATGTGTCAAGAACTGCAACGCTGCTGGGTTTTTCACACTCAACAGTTTCCTGTGTGAATCAAGAATGATCCACTGCCCAAACGACATCCAGCCAACTTGACATAACTGTGGGAAGCATCGAGCCGACATGGGCCAGAACTCTTTCGACACCTTGTAGAGTCCATGTCCCGACGAACTGAGGGTGTTGCTAATGGTTTGTACACTCAGTGTTGAGAGAAAGTTAGTTTTCATCACCCAGAGAAATGTTCTGAAAACATGTTGGCTCACTATTTAAAAAGAAGATGGAGACCCAGCTATAGGATGAAGAATACAGGAGTTTTGGGGCAGGAACAGCCGACTAACGCTAACTAATGATACCTACAGTAACTAATGATACCTACAGGAACTAATGATTGATACTTACAGTAGCTAATGATACCTACAGGAACTAATGATTGATACCTACAGTAACTAATGATACCTACAGGAACTAATGATTGATACAGATACCTTCATTAACTAATGACACCTACAGTAGCTACCTACATACCTACAGTAACTACAGTAACTAATGATACCTACAGTAACTACAGTAACTAATGATACCTACAGGAACTAATGATTGATACATACAGTAACTAATGATACCTACAGTAACTACAGTAACTAATGATACCTACAGGAACTAATGATTGATACCTACAGTAGCTAATGATACCTACAGGAACTAATGATTGATACATACAGTAACTAATGATACCTACAGTAACTACAGTAACTAATGATACCTACAGGAACTAATGATTGATACCTACAGTAGCTAATGATACCTACAGGAACTAATGATTGATACATACAGTAACTAATGATACCTACAGGAACTAATGATTGATACATACAGTAACTAATGATACCTTCATTAACTAATGACACCTACAGTAGCTACAGTAACTAATGATACCTACAGTAACTACAGTAACTAATGATACCTACAGTAACTACAGTAACTAATGATACCTACAGGAACTAATGATTGATACATACAGTAACTAATGATACCTACAGGAACTAATGATTGATACATACAGTAACTAATGATACCTACAGGAACTAATGATTGATACATACAGTAACTAATGATACCTTCATTAACTAATGACACCTACAGTAGCTACAGTAACTAATGATACCTACAGTAACTACAGTAACTAATGATACCTACAGTAACTAATGATACCTACAGTAGCTACAGTAACTAATGATACCTACAGTAACTAATGATACCTACAGTAGCTAATGATACCTACAGTAACTAATGATACCTACAGTAACTAATGATACCTACAGTATCTACAGTAACTAATGATACCTACAGTAGCTAATGATACCTACAGTAACTAATGATACCTACAGGAATGAATGATACCTACAGTAACTAATGATACCTACAGTATCTACAGTAACTAATGATACCTACAGTAGCTAATGATACCTACAGTAACTAATGATACCTACAGTAGCTACAGTAACTAATGATACCTACAGTAACTAATGATACCTACAGTAGCTAATGATACCTACAGTAGCTAATGATACTTACAGTAACTAATGATACCTACAGTAGCTAATGATACCTATAGTAGCTAATGATACTTACAGTAACTAATGATACCTACAGTAACTAATGATACCTACAGTAACTAATGATACCTACAGTAACTAATGAAACCTACAGTAACTAATGAAACCTACAGTAACTAATGATACCTACAGGAACTAATGATACCTACAGTAACTAATGATACCTACAGTAGCTACAGTAACTAATGATACCTACAGTAGCTAATGATACCTACAGTAACTAATGATACCTACAGTAGCTACAGTAACTAATGATACCTACAGTAACTAATGATACCTACAGTAGCTAATGATACCTACAGTAGCTAATGATACTTACAGTAACTAATGATACCTACAGTAGCTAATGATACCTACAGTAACTAATGATACCTACAGTAACTAATGATACCTACAGTAGCTAATGATACCTACAGTAGCTAATGATACTTACAGTAACTAATGATACCTACAGTAGCTAATGATACCTACAGTAGCTAATGATACTTACAGTAACTAATGATACCTACACTAACTAATGATACCTACAGTAACTAATGATACCTACAGTAACTAATTAAACCTACAGTAACTAATGAAACCTACAGTAACTAATGATACCTACATTAGCTACAGTAACTAATGATACCTACAGGAACTAATGATACCTACAGTAGCTAATGATACCTACAGTAGCTAATGATACCTACAGTAACTAATGATACCTACAGTAGCTAATGATACCTACAGTAACTAATGATACCTACAGTAGCTAATGATACCTACAGTAACTAATGATACCTACAGTAACTAATGATACCTACAGTAACTAATGATACCTACAGTAGCTAATGATACCTACAGTAGCTAATGATACCTACAGTAACTAATGATACCTACAGTAACTAATGAAACCTACAGTAGCTACACAGTAACTAATGATACCTACAGTAGCTAATGATACCTACAGTAACTAATGATACCTACAGTAACTAATGATACCTACAGTAGCTAATGATACCTACAGTAACTAATGATACCTACAGTAACTAATGATACCTACAGTAACTACAGTAACTAATGAAACCTACAGTAACTAATGATACCTACAGTAACTAATGATACCTACAGTAACTAATGATACCTACAGTAGCTAATGATACCTACAGTAACTAATGATACCTACAGTAGCTAATGATACCTACAGGAACTAATGATACCTACAGTAACTAATGATACCTACAGTAGCTAATGATACCTACAGTAACTAATGATACCTACAGTAACTAATGATACCTACAGTAACTACAGTAACTAATGAAACCTACAGTAACTAATGATACCTACAGTAGCTAATGATACCTACAGTAACTAATGATACCTACAGTAACTAATGATACCTACAGTAACTAATGATACCTACAGTAGCTAATGATACCTACAGTAACTAATGATACCTACAGTAACTAATGATACCTACAGTAACTAATGATACCTACAGTAGCTACAGTCAGATTTAAAATCATCCCCAAATAATATTGTGATATGTAACTGTATCGACCCCTCCCCATAATCAATGGTCATAAATAAAATACATCATTTATCTGTTAAAGCTTTCATGTGTGCATATATTTCCGTATCAGTGGCCCCAGCGGGAATTGAACCCCCGTTACTGGCATTTGAAGTGCCATGCTCTACCTACTGAGCCACAGAGGACCACCGGGCTCAGACTGTCTGGTACAGTGTTAATACCGTGTTACAGTAGTTGACCCTGATAGAACTATCGACTGTAGCCAATGGCTCCCATCCACAATATGTCTAGTTGATTCCATGTTCATCCATCCAGAGACTGATGAACCATCTGATCAATGCTGAACAAAAACACATAAACACACCCACACATAAACACACCCACACACACCCACACAAAAACACACCCACACATGAACACACCCACACACACCCACACAAAAACACACCCACACATAAACACACCCACACACACCCACACATAAACACACCCACACATAAACACACCCACACAAAAACACACCCACACATAAACACACCCACACATAAACACACACCCACACATAAACACACCCACACACACACACACAAAAACACACCCACACACACCCACACAAAAACACACCCACACATAAACACACCCACACATAAACACACCCACACACACACACACAAAAACACACCCACACACACCCACACAAAAACACACCCACACATAAACACACCCACACATAAACACACCCACACATAAACACACCCACACACACCCACACAAAAACACACCCACACATAAACACACCCACACAAAAACACACCCACACATAAACACACCCACACATAAACACACCCACACATAAACACACACACCCACACAAAAACACACCCACACATAAACAGACCCACACATAAACAGACCCACACATAAACACACCCACATGTAAACACACACCCACACATAAACACACCCACACACACCCACACATAAACACACACCCACATAAACACACCCACACATAAACACACCCACACATAAACACACCCACATATAAACACACCCACACATAAACACACCCACACATAAACACACCCACACATAAACACACCCACACATAAACACACCCACACATAAACACACCCACATAAACACACACCCACACATAAACACACCCACATATAAACACACCCACATATAAACACACCCACATATAAACACACCCACACATAAACACACACCCACACATAAACACACCCACACATATACACACACCCACACATATACACACCCACACATAAACACACCCACACATATACACACCCACACATAAACACACACCCACACATAAACACACACCCACATATACACACACCCACACATATACACACACCCACACATATACACACCCACACATAAACACACCCACACATATACACACCCACACATAAACACACACCCACACATAAACACACACCCACATATACACACACACCCACACATAAACACACCCCCACACATAAACACACCCCCACACATAAACACACCCACACACAAACACATAAACACACCCCCACACATAAACACACACACACACACACACACACACACACACACACACACACACACACACACACACACACACACACACACACACACACACACACACACACACACACACACACACACACACACACACACAGACATATACACACACAGTCACATATATACATATATATATATATATATATATATATATATATATATATATATATATATATATATACACACACACACAGACACATACACATACACGCATACTAGCACACACAGACACATACACACATACTAGCACACACAGACACATACACACATACTAGCACACACTCACACACACACACACACACACAGACAGACACACACACACACACACACACACACACACACACACACACACACACACACACACACACACACACACACACACACACACACACACACACACACACACACACACACAC
>NC_060180.1:793078-806604 GCF_021184085.1 Oncorhynchus gorbuscha | reverse complement strand
CAAACTTTTTCACCTATAGTAGGAAATAGTATGAAAATGTTTTAAGATCGTCTGCTAAATTACTAAAATGTGTAGGGTGAAGTTGCCCCTAGGCGCTGTTCTTGGGTCAGTTTTACATTTCCCCCAGTTAAGGGCTTTTGTTTGGACGACCGACTAAATTCACATAGAACTGTGAGTTATAGATATGTCATTCTCATTGAAAGCAAGTCTAAGAAGCGTTAGATCTGTTCTATGTACGCTATTTCTATGCTTCCTGCTCATAAGTTTAGTTTTTCAAACATTCATTGCTGACCAGCAGGGTCAGATAATAATCACAGTGGTTGTAGAGGGTGCAACAGGTCGACACCTCAGAGTAATGTCAGTTGGCTTTTCTCATAGTCAGATTGCTTCCAAAGTTAGACAGCAGGTGCGGTAGGGACAGAGAGTCGAAAACAGCAGGTCCGGGACAAGGTAGCACGTCCAGAACAGGTGAGGGTTCCATAGCGGCAGGAAGAACAGTTGAAACTGGAGCAGCAGCACGGCCAGGTGGACTGGGGACAGCAAGGAGTCAGGCCAGGTAGTCCTGAGGCATGGTCCCAGGGCTCAGGTCCTCTGTGACGGGAGGGAGATAATTAGAGGAGCATACTTAATTTCACACAGGACACAGGATAAAGACAGGACAAGCAATGGACCTGGGGCAGAACTTTAACAGGGTTAGATACGTTAGAGAACCAGGTGTTATGACCACCAAGCAAGTCATCTGTGATATAAAGTATTGGGTGGTAATGATAGCTGGACCAAGCTGATGTGACGTCCCATCACAGTCTGATATAAAGTATTGATGGTAATGATAGCTGACTAAGCTGATGTGACGTCCCATCACAGTCTGATATAAAGTATTGGGTGGTAATGATAGCTGGACCAAGCTGATGTGACGTCCATCACAGTCTGATATAAAGTATTGATGGTAATGATAGCTGGACCAAGCTGATGTGACGCCCCATCGCAGTCTGATATAAAGTATTGGATGGTAATGATAGCTGACCAAGCTGATGTGACGCCCCATCACAGTCTGATATAAAGTATTGGGTGGTAATGATAGTTGGACCAAGCTGATGACGTCCCATCGCAGTCTGATATAAAGTATTGGGTGGTAAATGATAGCTGACCAAGCTGAGGTGACGTCCCATCACAGTCTGATATAAAGTATTGGGTGGTAATGATAGTTGGACCAAGCTGATGTGACGCCCCATCGCAGTCTGGATATAAAGTATTGGGTGGTAATGATAGCTGGACCAAGCTGATGTGACGTCCCATCGCAGTCTGATATAATTTAGTATTGGGTGGTAATGATAGCTGGACCAAGCTGATGTGACGTCCCATCACAGTCTGATATAAAGTATTGGGTGGTAATGATAGCTGGACCAAGCTGATGTGACGTCCCAACAGTCTGATATAAAGTATTGGGTGGTAATGATAGCTGATCAAGCTGAGGTGACGTCCCGTCACAGTCTGATATAAAGTATTGGTGGTAATGATAGCTGGACCAAGCTGATGTGACGCCCCATCACAGTCTGATATAAAGTATTGGGTGGTAATGATAGCACCAAGCTGGGAGGTGACGTCCCATCGCAGTCTGATATAAAGTATTGGGTGGTAATGATGGTGACCAAGCTGAGGTGACGTCCCATCACAGTCTGATATAAAGTATTGGGTGGTAATGATAGCTGGACCAAGCTAGAGGTGACGCATCGCAGTCTGATATAAAGTATTGGGTGGTAATGATAGCTGGACCAAGCTGAGGTGACGTCCCATCGCAGTCTGATATAAAGTATTGGTGGTAATGATAGCTGGACCAAGCTGATGTGACGTCCCAACAGTCTGATATAAAGTATTGGGTGGTAATGATAGCTGACCAAGCTGAGGTGACGCCCCATCACAGTCTGATATAAAGTATTGGGTGGTAATGATAGCTGGACCAAGCTGATGTGACGCCCCATCGCAGTCTGATATAAAGTATTGGGTGGTAATGATAGCTGACCAAGCTGAGGTGACGCCCCATCGCAGTCTGATATAAAGTATTGGGTGGTAATGATAGCTGGACCAAGCTGAGGTGACGTCCCATCGCAGTCTGATATAAAGTATTGGGTGGTAATGATAGCTGGACCAAGCTGATGTGACGTCCCATCGCAGTCTGATATAAAGTATTGGGTGGTAATGATAGCTGGACCAAGCTGATGTGACGCCCCATCGCAGTCTGATATAAAGTATTGGGTGGTAATGATAGCTGGACCAAGCTGATGTGACGTCCCATCGCAGTCTGATATAAAGTATTGGGTGGTAATGATAGCTGACCAAGCTGATGTGACGTCCCATCGCAGTCTGATATAAAGTATTGGGTGGTAATGATAGCTGGACCAAGCTGAGGTGACGTCCCATCACAGTCTGATATAAAGTATTGGGTGGTAATGATAGCTGACCAAGCTGATGTGACGTCCCATCGCAGTCTGATATAAAGTATTGGGTGGTAATGATAGCTGGACCAAGCTGGTGTGACGTCCCATCGCAGTCTGATATAAAGTATTGATGGTAATGATAGCTGACCAAGCTGATGTGACGTCCCATCGCAGTCTGATATAAAGTATTGGGTGGTAATGATAGCTGGACCAAGCTGATGTGACGCCCCATCACAGTCTGATATAAAGTATTGATGGTAATGATAGCTGGACCAAGCTGATGTGACGCCCCATCGCAGTCTGATATAAAGTATTGGGTGGCTAATGATAGCTGGACGCTGAGGTGACGTCCCATCACAGTCTGATATAAAGTATTGGGTGGTAATGATAGCTGACCAAGCTGATGTGACGCCCCATCGCAGTCTGATATAAAGTATTGGGTGGTAATGATAGCTGGACCAAGCTGAGGTGACGCCCCATCGCAGTCTGATATAAAGTATTGGTGGTAATGATAGCTGACCAAGCTGAGGTGACGCCCCATCGCAGTCTGATATAAAGTATTGGGTGGTAATGATAGCTGGACCAAGCTGATGTGACGCCCCATCGCAGTCTGATATAAAGTATTGGGTGGTAATGATAGCTGGACCAAGCTGATGTGACGCCCCATCGCAGTCTGATATAAAGTATGGGTGGTAATGATAGCTGGACCAAGCTGATGTGACGTCCCATCGCAGTCTGATATAAAGTATTGGTGGTAATGATAGCTGGACCAAGCTGAGGTGACGTCCCATCACAGTCTGATATAAAGTATTGGGTGGTAATGATAGCTGACCAAGCTGAGGTGACGTCCCATCGCAGTCTGATATAAAGTATTGGGTGGTAATGATAGCTGGACTGCTGATGTGACGTCCCGTAACAGTCTGATATAAAGTATTGGGTGGTAATGATAGCTGGACCAAGCTGATGTGACGTCCCATCGCAGTCTGATATAAAGTATTGGGTGGTAATGATAGCAGGACCAAGCTGATGTGACGTCCCATCGCAGTCTGATATAAAGTATTGGGTGGTAATGATAGTTGACCAAGCTGAGGTGACGCCCCATCACAGTCTGATATAAAGTATTGGGTGGTAATGATAGCTGGACCAAGCTGATGTGACGTCCCATCGCAGTCTGATATAAAGTATTGGGTGGTAATGATAGCTGGACCAAGCTGATGTGACGCCCGTAACAGTCTGATATAAAGTATTGGGGGTAATGATAGCTGGACCAAGCTGATGTGACGTCCCGTAACAGTCTGATATAAAGTATTGGGTGGTAATGATAGCTGGACCAAGCTGATGTGACGTCCCGTAACAGTCTGATATAAAGTATTGGGTGGTAATGATAGCTGGACCAAGCTGATGTGACGTCCCGTAACAGTCTGATATAAAGTATTGGGTGGTAATGATAGCTGGACCAAGCTGATGTGACGTCCCATCACAGTCTGATATAAAGTATTGGGTGGTAATGATAGCTGGACCAAGCTGATGTGACGTCCCGTAACAGTCTGATATAAAGTATTGGGTGGTAATGATAGCTGACTAAGCTGAGGTGACGTCCATCACAGTCTGATATAAAGTATTGGGTGGTAATGATAGCTGGACCAAGCTGAGGTGACGCCCCATCGCAGTCTGATATAAAGTATTGGGTGGTAATGATAGCTGGACCAAGCTGAGGTGACGTCCCATCGCAGTCTGATATAAAGTATTGGGTGGTAATGATAGCTGGACCAAGCTGATGTGACGTCCCGTAACAGTCTGATATAAAGTATTGGGTGGTAATGATAGCTGGACCAAGCTGAGGTGACGTCCCATCACAGTCTGATATAAAGTATTGGGTGGTAATGATAGCTGGACCAAGCTGAGGTGACGTCCCATCGCAGTCTGATATAAAGTATTGGGTGGTAATGATAGCTGGACCAAGCTGAGGTGACGTCCCATCGCAGTCTGATATAAAGTATTGGGTGGTAATGATAGCTGGACCAAGCTGATGTGACGTCCCATCGCAGTCTGATATAAAGTATTGGGTGGTAATGATAGCTGGACCAAGCTGATGTGACGTCCCCATCGCAGTCTGATATAAAGTATTGGGTGGTAATGATAGCTGGACCAAGCTGATGTGACGCCCCATCGCAGTCTGATATAAAGTATTGGGTGGTAATGATAGCTGGACCAAGCTGATGTGACGCGTCCCATCGCAGTCTGATATAAAGTATTGGGTGGTAATGATAGCTGGACCAAGCTGATGTGACGTCCCATCGCAGTCTGATATAAAGTATTGGGTGGTAATGATAGCTGGACCAAGCTGAGGTGACGTCCCATCACAGTCTGATATAAAGTATTGGGTGGTAATGATAGCTGGACCAAGCTGATGTGACGCCCCATCGCAGTCTGATATAAAGTATTGGGTGGTAATGATAGCTGGACCAAGCTGAGGTGACGTCCCATCGCAGTCTGATATAAAGTATTGGGTGGTAATGATAGCTGGACCAAGCTGATGTGACGTCCCATCGCAGTCTGATATAAAGTATTGGGTGGTAATGATAGCTGGACCAAGCTGAGGTGACGTCCCATCACAGTCTGATATAAAGTATTGGATGGTAATGATAGCTGGACCAAGCTGATGTGACGTCCCATCGCAGTCTGATATAAAGTATTGGGTGGTAATGATAGCTGGACCAAGCTGAGGTGACGTCCCATCACAGTCTGATATAAAGTATTGGGTGGTAATGATAGCTGGACCAAGCTGATGTGACGTCCCATCGCAGTCTGATATAAAGTATTGGGTGGTAATGATAGCTGGACCAAGCTGAGGTGACGTCCCATCGCAGTCTGATATAAAGTATTGGGTGGTAATGATAGCTGGACCAAGCTGAGGTGACGTCCCATCGCAGTCTGATATAAAGTATTGGGTGGTAATGATAGCTGGACCAAGCTGAGGTGACGCCCCATCGCAGTCTGATATAAAGTATTGGGTGGTAATGATAGCTGGACCAAGCTGATGTGACGTCCCATCGCAGTCTGATATAAAGTATTGGGTGGTAATGATAGCTGGACCAAGCTGATGTGACGTCCCATCGCAGTCTGATATAAAGTATTGGGTGGTAATGATAGCTGGACCAAGCTGATGTGACGTCCCATCGCAGTCTGATATAAAGTATTGGGTGGTAATGATAGCTGGACCAAGCTGAGGTGACGTCCCATCACAGTCTGATATAAAGTATTGGGTGGTAATGATAGCTGGACCAAGCTGAGGTGACGTCCCATCGCAGTCTGATATAAAGTATTGGGTGGTAATGATAGCTGGACCAAGCTGATGTGACGTCCCGTAACAGTCTGATATAAAGTATTGGGTGGTAATGATAGCTGGACCAAGCTGATGTGACGTCCCATCGCAGTCTGATATAAAGTATTGGGTGGTAATGATAGCTGGACCAAGCTGATGTGACGTCCCATCGCAGTCTGATATAAAGTATTGGGTGGTAATGATAGCTGGACCAAGCTGATGTGACGTCCCATCACAGTCTGATATAAAGTATTGGGTGGTAATGATAGCTGGACCAAGCTGATGTGACGTCCCATCGCAGTCTGATATAAAGTATTGGGTGGTAATGATAGCTGGACCAAGCTGATGTGACGTCCCATCGCAGTCTGATTTAAAGTATTGGGTGGTAATGATAGCTGGACCAAGCTGATGTGACGTCCCATCGCAGTCTGATATAAAGTATTGGGTGGTAATGATAGCTGGACCAAGCTGATGTGACGTCCCATCGCAGTCTGATATAAAGTATTGGATGGTAATGATAGCTGGACCAAGCTGATGTGACGTCCCATCGCAGTCTGATATAAAGTATTGGATGGTAATGATAGCTGGACCAAGCTGATGTGACGTCCCATCGCAGTCTGATTTAAAGTATTGGGTGGTAATGATAGCTGGACCAAGCTGAGGTGACGTCCCATCGCAGTCTGATATAAAGTATTGGGTGGTAATGATAGCTGGACCAAGCTGATGTGACGTCCCATCGCAGTCTGATATAAAGTATTGGGTGGTAATGATAGCTGGACCAAGCTGATGTGACGTCCCATCGCAGTCTGATATAAAGTATTGGATGGTAATGATAGCTGGACCAAGCTGATGTGACGTCCCATCGCAGTCTGATATAAAGTATTGGGTGGTAATGATAGCTGGACCAAGCTGATGTGACGTCCCATCGCAGTCTGATATAAAGTATTGGATGGTAATGATAGCTGGACCAAGCTGATGTGACGTCCCATCGCAGTCTGATTTAAAGTATTGGATGGTAATGATAGCTGGACCAAGCTGATGTGACGTCCCATCGCAGTCTGTCACCTTCCCTGCTACTTCTGACAGAAACAACATGCAAGGAATAGTGATTTCAGACAGCATTTTCACCCTTGACCTCTAATGACATGTCTATGTGGATATTATTCTGCCACTTGTCAAGTTAACACTGGGAGAAAAAAACACCTGGTTCTCCTAACCTGTCAAACCCTGTTGAACTCTGAACCACCTGGTTCTCCTAACCTGTCTAACCCTGTTGAACTCTGAACCACCTGGTTCTCCTAACCTGTCTAACCCTGTTGAACTCTGAACCACCTGGTTCTCCTAACCTGTCTAACCCTGTTGAACTCTGAACCACCTGGTTCTCCTAACCTGTCTAACCCTGTTGAACTCTGAACCAACCTGGTTGGTTCTCTTAACCCTGTTGAACTCTGAACCACCTGGTTCTCCTAACCTGTCTAACCCTGTTGAACTCTGAACTCTGTCTAACCCTGTTGACTGAACCACCTGGTTCTCCTAACCTGTCTAACCCTGTTGAACTCTGAACCACCTGGTTCTCCTAACCTGTCTAACCCTGTTGAACTCTGAACCACCTGGTTCTCCTAACCTGTCTAACCCTGTTGAACTCTGAACCACCTGGTTCTCTAACCTGTCTAACCCTGTTGAACTCTGAACCACCTGGTTCTCCTAACCTGTCTAACCCTGTTGAACTCTGAACCACCTGGTTCTCCTAACCCTGTTGTCTAACCACCTGGTTCTCCTAACTCTAACCCTGTTGAACTCTGAACCACCTGGTTCTCCTAACCTGTCTAACCCTGTTGAACTCTGAACCACCTGGTTCTCCTAACCTGTCTAACCCTGTTGAACTCTGAACCACCTGGTTCTCCTAACCTGTCTAACCTGTCTAACCACCTGGTTCCCTGTTCTCCTAACCTGTCTAACCCTGTTGAACTCTGAACCACCTGGTTCTCCTAACCTGTCTAACCCTGTTGAACTCTGAACCACCTGGTTCTCCTAACCTGTCTAACCCTGTTGAACTCTGAACCACCTGGTTCTCCTAACCTGTCTAACCCTGTTGAACTCTGAACCACCTGGTTCTCCTAACCTGTCTAACCCTGTTGAACTCTGAACCACCTGGTTCTCCTAACCTGCTTGTTGAACCTTGTCCTTGTCTATGTTGTTTCATGTGTATTTGTGCGGTGTGTTTGTGTGTAATATACCCTACATTACATTAACCCCCCCACAGACAGGGGCAGAAGAATAGAGCACCACTGTTCAGCATAAGAACAATGTGATCATTCATTAAAGAGACATTGTTTTCTCACTCTGAGGTAATTACAGACATGCTTGTGCACACACACCCACCCACACACACACACACACACACACACACACACACACACACACACACACACACACACACACACACACACACACACACACACACACACACACACACACACACACACACACACACACACACACACACACACACACACACACACACACACACACACACACACACACACACACACATAACACACTAACACACTGTTTACTGTACTATCAGCCGGGTCCCAGATCTGTTTGTTCATTGTAAATGACAAACCAACCATAAGAGGACAATGCTATTCTGTTCTTTGTACTCTGAGTGAGGGAATCAGTTCCGTAGCCTGAAAGGTCCTGAATGTTGTTCTTTCTCTTACTGTAGTTTCTGGTTTAAGATGATGTTGGTTCTCTCAAACAGTCTGCATTTCTCCATGGACTGAAGAAAATAACAATTACTTTTCTGAACAATATTGATCTGGAAGAGTTACATTTTGCTTAACCAAATTCACAAACATTTTCAAACTTTATAAGGGACAGTTTTGATACATTTTCATGAGCATATTATTGTTATTGCTTATTGCGATTTTAATAAGATTTGATGTTTCAAACATATTGGTCACTGAGTTGACAAAACATTAAGAACACCTGCTCTTTCCATGACATAGACTTTGACCAGGTGAATCCAAGTGAAAGCTAAGCTTATTGATGTCACTTGTTAAATTGGGGCGGCAGGTAGCCTAGTGGTTAGAGCGTTGGGCCAGTAACCAAAAGGTTGCTAGATCAATTCCCAGAGCTGACAAAAATGTGTCGTTCTGCCCCTGAACAAGACAGTTAACCCACTGTTCCTAGGCAGTCATTGTAAATAAGAATTTGTTCTTAACCCGCTTACATAGTAAAATATAACATCCACTTCAATCAGTGTAGATGAAGGGTAGGAAACAGGTTAAATCAGTATAGATGAAGGGGTAGGAAACAGGTTAAATCAGTATAGATGAAGGGGTAGGAAACAGGTTAAATCAGTATAGATGAAGGGGTAGGAAACAGGTTAAATCAGTATAGATGAAGGGGTAGGAAACACGTTAAATCAGTATAGATGAAGGGGTAGGAAATAGGTTAAATCAGGGTAGGTGAAGGGGTAGGAAACAGGTTAAATCAGGGTAGGGGTAGGAAACAGGTTAAATCAGGGTAGATGAAGGGTAGGAAACAGGTTAAATCAGGAAACAGGTTAAATCAGGGTAGATGAAGGGGTAGGAAACAGGTTAAATCGGTGTAGATGAAGGGTAGGAAACAGGTTAAATCGGTGTAGATGAAGGGTAGGAAACAGGTTAAATCAGTATAGATGAAGGGGTAGGAAACAGGTTAAATCAGTATAGATGAAGGGTAGGAAACAGGTTAAATCAGGGTAGATGAAGGGGTAGGAAACAGGTTAAATCAGGGTAGATGAAGGGTAGGAAACAGGTTAAATCAGGATTTGTAAGTGTGTGTGTCATTCAGAGGGTGAATGGGCAAGACCAAATATTTAAGTGCCTTTGAACAGGGTATGGTAGTAGGTGCCAGGCGCACCGGTTTGAATGTGTCAAGAACTGCAACGCTGCTGGGTTTTTCACACTCAACAGTTTCCTGTGTGAATCAAGAATGATCCACTGCCCAAACGACATCCAGCCAACTTGACATAACTGTGGGAAGCATCGGAGCCGACATGGGCCAGAACTCTTTCGACACCTTGTAGAGTCCATGTCCCGACGAACTGAGGGTGTTGCTAATGGTTTGTACACTCAGTGTTGAGAGAAAGTTAGTTTTCATCACCCAGAGAAATGTTCTGAAAACATGTTGGCTCACTATTTAAAAAGAAGATGGAGACCCAGCTATAGGATGAAGAATACAGGAGTTTTGGGGCAGGAACAGCCGACTAACGCTAACTAATGATACCTACAGTAACTAATGATACCTACAGGAACTAATGATTGATACTTACAGTAGCTAATGATACCTACAGGAACTAATGATTGATACCTACAGTAACTAATGATACCTACAGGAACTAATGATTGATACATACAGTAACTAATGATACCTTCATTAACTAATGACACCTACAGTAGCTACAGTAACTAATGATACCTACAGTAACTACAGTAACTAATGATACCTACAGTAACTACAGTAACTAATGATACCTACAGGAACTAATGATTGATACATACAGTAACTAATGATACCTACAGTAACTACAGTAACTAATGATACCTACAGGAACTAATGATTGATACCTACAGTAGCTAATGATACCTACAGGAACTAATGATTGATACATACAGTAACTAATGATACCTACAGTAACTACAGTAACTAATGATACCTACAGGAACTAATGATTGATACCTACAGTAGCTAATGATACCTACAGGAACTAATGATTGATACATACAGTAACTAATGATACCTACAGGAACTAATGATTGATACATACAGTAACTAATGATACCTTCATTAACTAATGACACCTACAGTAGCTACAGTAACTAATGATACCTACAGTAACTACAGTAACTAATGATACCTACAGTAACTACAGTAACTAATGATACCTACAGGAACTAATGATTGATACATACAGTAACTAATGATACCTACAGGAACTAATGATTGATACATACAGTAACTAATGATACCTTCATTAACTAATGACACCTACAGTAGCTACAGTAACTAATGATACCTACAGTAACTACAGTAACTAATGATACCTACAGTAACTAATGATACCTACAGTAACTAATGATACCTACAGTAGCTACAGTAACTAATGATACCTACAGTAACTAATGATACCTACAGTAGCTAATGATACCTACAGTAACTAATGATACCTACAGTAACTAATGATACCTACAGTATCTACAGTAACTAATGATACCTACAGTAGCTAATGATACCTACAGTAACTAATGATACCTACAGGAACGAATGATACCTACAGTAACTAATGATACCTTCATTAACTAATGATACCTACAGTACTAGTAGCTACAGTAACTAATGATACCTACAGTAACTACAGTAACTAATGATACCTACAGTAACTAATGATACCTACAGTAGCTACCTACAGTAACTAATGATACTTACAGTAACTAATGATACCTACAGTAGCTAATGATACCTACAATGATAACTAACTAATGATACCTACAGTAACTAATGAACTAATGAAACCTACAGTAACTCCTACAGTAACTAATGATACCTACAGGAACTAATGATACCTACAGTAACTAATGATACCTACAGTATCTACAGTAACTAATGATACCTACAGTAGCTAATGATACCTACAGTAACTAATGATACCTACAGTAGCTACAGTAACTAATGATACCTACAGTAACTAATGATACCTACAGTAGCTAATGATACCTACAGTAGCTAATGATACCTACAGTAACTAATGATACCTACAGTAAATGATACCTACAGTAACTAATGATACCTACAGTAACTAATGATACCTACAGTAGCTAATGATACCTACAGTAGCTAATGATACTTACAGTAACTAATGATACCTACAGTAGCTAATGATACCTACAGTAGCTAATGATACTTACAGTAACTAATGATACCTACACTAATAATGATACCTACAGTAACTAATGATACCTACAGTAACTAATGATACAGTAACTAATGAAACCTACAGTAACTAATGATACCTACATTAGCTACAGTAACTAATGATACCTACAGGAACTAATGATACCTACAGTAGCTAATGATACCTACAGTAGCTAATGATACCTACAGTAACTAATGATACCTACAGTAGCTAATGATACCTACAGTAACTAATGATACCTACAGTAACTAATGATACCTACAGTAACTAATGATACCTACAGTAACTAATGATACCTACAGTAGCTAATGAAACCTACAGTAACTAATGATACCTACAGTAACTAATGAAACCTACAGTAGCTACAGTAACTAATGATACCTACAGTAGCTAATGATACCTACAGTAGCTAATGATACCTACAGTAACTAATGATACCTACAGTAACTAATGATACCTACAGTAACTAATGATACCTACAGTAGCTAATGATACCTACAGTAACTAATGATACCTACAGTAGCTAATGATACCTACAGTAACTAATGATACCTACAGTAGCTAATGATACCTACAGTAACTAATGATACCTACAGTAGCTAATGATACCTACAGTAACTAATGATACCTACAGTAACTAATGATACCTACAGTAACTAATGATACCTACAGTAGCTAATGATACCTACAGTAACTAATGATACCTACAGTAACTAATGATACCTACAGTAGCTAATGATACCTACAGTAACTAATGATACCTACAGTAGCTAATGATACCTACAGTAACTAATGATACCTACAGTAACTAATGATACCTACAGTAACTAATGATACCTACAGTAACTAATGAAACCTACAGTAACTAATGATACCTACATTAGCCAGTAACTAATGATACCTACAGTAACTAATGATACCTACAGTAACTAATGATACCTACAGTAACTAATGATACCTACAGTAACTACAGTAACTAATGATACCTACACAGTAACTAATGATACCTACAGTAACTAATGATACCTACAGTAACTAATGATACCTACAGTAGCTAATGATACCTACAGTAACTAATGATACCTACAGTAGCTAATGATACTACAGTAACTAATGATACCTACAGTAGCTAATGATACCTACAGTAACTAATGATACCTACAGTAGCTAATGATACCTACAGTAGCTACCTACAGTAACTAATGATACCTACAGTAGCTAATGATACCTACAGTAACTAATGATACCTACAGTAGCTAATGATACCTACAGTAACTAATGATACCTACAGTAACTAATGATACCTACAGTAACTAATGATACCTACAGTAACTAATGATACCTACAGTAACTAATGATACCTACACAGTAACTAATGATACCTACAGTAACTAATGACTACAGTAACTAATGATACCTACAGTAACTAATGATACCTACAGTAACTACAGTAACTAATGATACCTACAGTAACTAATGATACCTACAGTAACTAATGATACCTACAGTAGCTAATGATACCTACAGTAGCTAATGATACCTACAGTAACTAATGATACCTACAGTAGCTAATGATACCTACAGTAGCTAATGATACCTACAGTAGCTAATGATACCTACAGTAACTAATGATACCTACAGTAACTAATGATACCTACAGTAACTAATGATACCTACAGTAACTAATGATACCTACAGTAACTAATGATACCTACAGTAGCTAACTACAGTAACTAATGATACCTACAGTAACCTACAGTAACTAATGATACCTACAGTAGCTAATGATACCTACAGTAACTAA
>NC_060180.1:780578-788078 GCF_021184085.1 Oncorhynchus gorbuscha | reverse complement strand
AAACAAACCCAATAAACTCTCATTTCTATTGGGTGAAATACCATTGTACCATCACAGCAGCAAGATGTGTGACCTGTCACCACAAGACAAGGGCAACCAGTGAAGAACAAACACCATTGTAAATACAACCCATATTTATGTTTATTTATTTTCCCTTTTGTACATTAACATTTGTAATGTTTTTATTCTTTTGGACTTTTGTGAGTGTAATGTTTACTGTTAATTTGTATTGTTTATTTCACTTTTGTTTATTATCTATTTCACTTTGCCTTGGCATTGTAAGAATATGTTTCCTATGCCAATAAAGCCCTTTGAATCGAAATTGAAATAAAGCCATAGAGGAGATAATGACTGATGAAAGGAGAGACAGAGAGCGAGAGAGAGAAGCAAAGACAGGGCGAGAGATAGAAGCAGAGAGAGAGAGAGAGGGAGAGAGATAGAAGCAGAGAGAGAGAGAAGCAAAGACAGGGCGAGAGATAGAAGCAGAGAGAGAGAGAGAGGGAGAGAGATAGAAGCAGAGAGAGAGAGAGAGAGGAGAGAGATAGAAGCAGAGAGAGAGAGAGAGAGAGGAGAGAGAGAGAGAGAGAGATAGAAGCAGAGAGAGAGAGAGAGGGGAGAGAGATAGAAGCAGAGAGAGAGAGAGAGAGGAGAGAGATAGAAGCAGAGAGAGAGAGAGGGAGAGAGATAGAAGCAGAGAGAGAGAGAGGGAGAGAGATAGAAGCAGAGAGAGAGAGAGGAGAGAGATAGAAGCAGAGAGAGAGAGAGAGGGAGAGAGATAGAAGCAGAGAGAGGAGAGAGGGAGCCCCTTGAATTGAATTGAGAGGGAGGCAGAAGCAGGCAGGCAGGCAGAGAGAGGCAGGCAGGCAGGGAGGCAGGCAGGCAGGCAGGCAGAATTGCAGGCAGGCAGGCAGGCAGGCAGACAGACAGACAGACAGACAGACAGACAGAGGCAGGCACAGACAGGCAGGCAGACAGACAGACAGACAGACAGACAGAAAGACAGACAGACAGACAGACAGACAGACAGACAGACAGACAGACAGACAGACAGACAGACAGACAGACAGACAGACAGACAGACAGACAGTGAGATAGAGATATGAGAGAGCGAAAGAGAAAGAGAAAGAGAAAGAGAGAGGGAGCCTGTTTAGGTGCAGCAACAGCAGATGTGGGTCATTCCATCTCCCTACACTACGGCTGTATGTATGTACCACACACACACACACACACACACACACACACACACACACACACACAGATCTCTGTGACATAATGGCTGTATGTTTGAGTGGCGTTAAAGTCTTTGGTGCCTTCCCTTCACAGTACTGTTGCTCATAACACAACATAAATGATTCAAACTGTTAGAAGTACGCACAGCAAATACTAGACACCAGAATGACTGTTACTGGTTGACTGACATTGATTCCGCCTGCACTGACCTGTCTCATATCTCTCAAAGCATCATGGGATACCCCGTGTCGATATTCACGTAATAAATTGAAATACCCTTGACCACGCCACAAATTGGGGACGAACACACATTCTTTCCCATTGACCCCAGTGTAAAAAGAGACAACATTGTCGTTGATTTTGAGTTACACAGAAAATAACAAAACATGCTGAAAGAGCTGCTGTTTGTTTAATGTACATTTAAGCAGGTCAAAATCCCGACCGATGGCTCGCAATGCTCCCACGTAGGACATAGAACCTGCTAGAAGAGCCCTGTTCAGGCTTCAGGGGCCGTTTGGAGTCCAAGTAGGCTGCACGTAGATAGAGTTCAGGCTATCTGGAGTCCAAGTAGGCTACACGAGATAGAGTCTGTGAGAGTTCAGGCTATTTGGAGTCCAAGTAGTCTGCATGTAGATAGAGTTCAGGCTATAGTCCAGTGCACGTCAGGCTGTTTGGAGTCCAAGTAGGCAACACGTAGATAGAGTTCAGGCTATTTGGAGTCCAAGTAGGCAACACAGGCTAGATAGATGCTAAAGATAGAGTAAACATTGAATCACAGGTAAGACAATTAACCTGTTTAGTATAGTTAGTTTGTAACTCTCTACTTGTAGCTTTATAGTCCGTTTATTTAAGTTGTTGGTCTTGGCTAGCTTAATGTTTTGGTCTGTAGCTAGCTAGCACCTTCATGAAAAGGGGCATGAGGAAGCCCTACAATATTACGTTTTTCTAAGTAGTGAGAAAGCAGACAATGTTAAAAATGAATCATTAGACACGTTGTACCTTTCTTAAATGTCATGCAGGTGAATGAGGACCAAAAGCGACTTGGCGAAAACAGAGTCTTTAATCCAGTAAAGTAATTCTACAAACATAAGACATAATTCCACCCGTAATGACGAGAACAGACTGGAGACTGGATCAAGAACTGCAGGTTGCCTCGGAAGGCACTTGAACCCCAAAGCAGACTCAGACACCTGCTCCACGCAGCATCTGAGGGAAACACGACACGACAGGGCGATACACAGACACAGCACGGTGAACAATAGGACAAGGATCCGACAGGACAGGAACGGAAAACAAGGGAAGAAATAGGGACTCTAATCAGGGGAAAAGATAAGGAACAGGTGGGAAGACTAAATGATTGATTAGGGGAATAGGAACAGCTGGGAGCAGGAACGGAACGATAGAGAGAAGAGAGAGAGGAAGGGAGAGAGAAAAGGGGAACGAACCTAAAAAGACCAGCAGGGGGAAAATGAACAGAGGAAAAAGCAAAATGACAAGACAATCTAAGACAAAACATGACAGTACCCCCCACTCACCGAGCGCTCCTGGCGCACCCGAGAGGAACCTGGCGGCAACGGAGGAAATCATCAAAGTGAATTGTCCAGCACGCCCTGAGACGGAACCCAACTCCTCCCCTCAGGACCGTAACCTCCCAATCCACTAAGTACAGTGACCCTGGCCTCGAGAACGCATGTCCATGATCCTACGTACCTTGTAAATAGGTGCGTCTCGACAAGGACGGGAGGGGGAGGAAGACGAACGGGGTGTGAAGAAAGGGCTTGACACAGGAGACATGGAAGACAGGATGGACGCGACGGCGATGTCATGATAGCTAGTTATCAGCGACAGGATTGACGACCTGGGAGACACGGGAACGGACCAATGAACTGAAGAGTCAACTTACGAGAAGCTGTCGTAAGAGGAAGGTTGCGAGTGGAAAGCCACACTTCTCTGGCCGCAACAATACCTTGACTCTTAATCCTGCGTTTATTGGCGGCTCTCACAGTCTGTGCCCTGTAACGGCAAAGTGCAGACCACACTCCTCCTCCAGGTGCGCCACAACGTTGGACAAACGCTGAGCGGAGGGAACGCTGACCTCGGCAAGTTGAAGAGAACAGAGGAGTGTTATAACCAGACTACTCTGAAACGGAGATAACCCGGCAGCAGACGGCGCTTTAGTTGTGAGCGTATTCTGCCCAGGGGTTGTTCACCAAGACGAGGTTTCTGAAAGAAAGGCTGCGTAGTATGCACAATCGTCTGATTGGCCCTCTCTGCTTGACCGTTAGACTGGGGATGAAACCCGGAAGAGAGACTGACGGACGCACCAATCAAACGACAGAACTCCCTCCAAAACTGTGACGTGAATTGCGGGCCTCTGTCTGAAACGGCGTCTAACGGGAGGCCATGAATTCTGAACACATTCTCGATGATGATTTGTGCCGTCTCCTTAGCGGAAGGAAGTTTAGCGAGGGGAATGAAATGTGCCGCCTTAGAGAACCTATCGACAACCGTAAGAATCACAGTCTTCCCCGCAGACAAAGGCAGACCGGTAATGAAGTCTAGGGCGATGTGAGACCATGGTCGAGAAGGAATGGGGAGCGGTCTGAGACGACCGGCAGGAGGAGAGTTACCCGACTTAGTCTGCGCGCAGTCCGAACAAGCAGCCACGAAACGGCGCGTGTCACGCTCCTGAGTCGGCCACCAAAAGCGCTGGCGAATAGACGCAAGAGTGCCTCGAACACCGGGATGACCAGCTAACTTGGCAGAGTGAGCCCACTGAAGAACAGCCAGACGAGTGGAAACAGGAACGAAAAGGAGGTTACTAGGACAGCGCGCGGCGACGCAGTGTGCGTGAGTGCTTGCTTAACCTGTCTTTCAATTCCCCAGACTGTCAACCCGACAACACGCCCATAAGGAAGAATCCCCTCGGGATCAGTAGAAGCCACAGAAGAACTAAACAGACGGGATAAGGCATCAGGCTTGGTGTTTTTGCTACCCGGATGGTAAGAAATCACAAACTCGAAACGAGCGAAAACAACGCCCAACGAGCTTGACGGGCATTAAGTCGTTTGGCAGAACGGATGTACTCAAGGTTCTTATGGTCTGTCCAAACGACAAAGGAACGGTCGCCCCTCCAACCACTGTCGCCATTCGCCTAGGGCTAAGCGGATGGCGAGCAGTTTGCGGTTACCCACATCATAGTTGCGTTCAGATGGCGACAGGCGATGAGAAAAATAAGCGCAAGGATGAACCTTATCGTCAGACTGGAAGCGCTGGGATAGAATGGCTCCCACGCCTACCTCTGAAGCGTCAACCTCGACAATGAATTGTCTAGTGACGTCAGGAGTAACGAGGATAGGAGCGGACGTAAAACGTTCTTTTAGAAGATCAAAAGCTCCCTGGGCGGAACCGGACCACTTAAAACACGTCTTGACAGAAGTAAGAGCTGTGAGAGGGGCAGCAACTTGACCGAAATTACGAATGAAACGCCGATAGAAATTAGCGAAACCTAAAAAGCGCTGCAACTCGACACGTGACCTTGGAACGGGCCAATCACTGACAGCTTGGACCTTAGCGGAATCCATCTGAATGCCTTCAGCGGAAATAACGGAACCGAGAAAAGTAACGGAGGAGACATGAAAAGAGCACTTCTCAGCCTTCACGTAGAGACAATTCTCTAAAAGGCGCTGTAGAACACGTCGAACGTGCTGAACATGAATCTCGAGTGACGGTGAAAAAATCAGGATATCGTCAAGATAGACAAAAACAAAGATGTTCAGCATGTCTCTCAGAACATCATTAACTAATGCCTGAAAAACAGCTGGCGCATTGGCGAGACCAAACGGCAGAACCCGGTACTCAAAATGCCCTAACGGAGTGTTAAACGCCGTTTTCCACTCGTCCCCCTCTCTGATGCGCACGAGATGGTAAGCGTTACGAAGGTCCAACTTAGTAAAGCACCTGGCTCCCTGCAGAATCTCGAAGGCTGATGACATAAGGGAAGCGGATAACGATTCTTAACCGTTATGTCATTCAGCCCTCGATAATCCACGCAGGGGCGCAGAGTACCGTCCTTTTTCTTAACAAAAAGAACCCCGCCCCGGCCGGAGAGGAAGAAGGCACTATGGTACCGGCGTCAAGAGACACAGATAAATAATCCTCGAGAGCCTTACGTTCGGGAGCCGACAGAGAGTATAGTCTACCCCGAGGAGGAGTGGTCCCCGGAAGGAGATCAATACTACAATCATACGACCGGTGAGGAGGAAGGGAGTTGGCTCGGGACCGACTGAAGACCGTGCGCAGATCATGATATTCCTCCGGCACTCCTGTCAAATCGCCAGGTTCCTCCTGAGAAGTGGGGACAGAAGAAATGGGAGGGATGGCAGACATTAAACACTTCACATGACAAGAAACGTTCCAGGATAGGATAGAATTACTAGACCAATTAATAGAAGGATTATGACATACTAGCCAGGGATGACCCAAAACAACAGGTGTAAAAGGTGAACGAAAAATCAAAAAGAAATAGTCTCACTGTGGTTACCAGATACTGTGAGAGTTAAAGGTAGTGTCTCAAATCTGATACTGGGAAGATGACTACCATCTAAGGCAAACATGGGCGTAGGCTTGTCTAACTGTCTGAAAGGAATGTCATGTTTCCGAGCCCATGCTTCGTCCATGAAACAACCCTCAGCCCCCGAGTCAATCAAGGCACTGCATGTAGCACCCGAACCGGTCCAGCGTAGATGGACCGACATAGTAGTACAGGATCTAGATGAAGAGACCTGAGTAGTAGCGCTCACCAGTAGCCCTCCGCTTACTGATGAGCTCTGGCCTTTTACTGGACATGAATTGACAAAATGTCCATCAAATCCGCAATAGAGGCACAGGCGGTTGGTGATCCTCCGTTCCCTCTCCTTAGTCGAGATGCGAATACCTCCCAGCTGCATGGGCTCAGTCTCTGAGCCAGAGGAGGGAGATGGTTGCGATGCGGAGCAGGGAAACACCGTTGACGCGAGCTCTCTTCCACGAGCTTGGTGACGAAGATCTACCCGTCGTTCTATGCGGATGGCGAGAGCAATCAAAGAGTCCACACTGGAGGGAACCTCCCGAGAGAGAATCTCATCTTTGACCACTGCGTGGAGTCCCTCCAGAAAACGAGCGAGCAGCGCCGGCTCGTTCCAGTCACTAGAGGCAGCAAGAGTGCGAAACTCTATAGAGTAATCCGTTATGGATCGATCACCTTGGCATAGGGAAGCCAGGGCCCTAGAAGCCTCCCTACCAAAAACTGAACGGTCAAAAACCCGAATCATCTCCTCTTTAAAGTTCTGGTAATTGTTTGAACAATCAGCCCTTGCCTCCCAGATAGCTGTGCCCCACTCTCGAGCCCGGCCAGTAAGGAGTGAAATGACGTAAGCAACCCGAGCTCTCTCGCTAGAGTATGTGTTGGGTTGGAGAGAGAACACAATATCACACTGGGTGAGAAAGGAGCGGCACTCCGTGGGCTGCCCGGAGTAGCAAGGTGGGTTATTAACCCTAGGTTCCGGAGGCTCGGCAGGCCAGGAAGTAACAGGTGGCACGAGACGAAGACTCTGGAACTGTCCAGAGAGGTCGGAAACCTGAGCGGACAGGTTCTCCACGGCATGGCGAGCAGCAGACAATTCCTGCTCGTGTCTGCCGAGCATGGCTCCTTGGATCTCGACGGCAGTGTTACGAACGTCTGTAGTCGCTGGGTCCATTCTTTGGTCGGATCCTTCTGTCATGCAGGTGAATGAGGACCCAAAAGCGACTTGGCGAAAACAGAGTCTTTAATCCAGTAAAGTAATTCTACAAACATAAGACATAATTCCACTCGTAATGACGAGAACAGACTGGAGACTCGATCAAGAACTGCAGGTTGCCTCGGGAAGGCACTTGAACCTAGCAGACTCAGACACCTGCTCTCCACGCAGCATCTGAGGGAAACACGACACCGACAGGGCGATACACAGACACAGCACGGTGAACAATAGACAAGGATCCGACAGGACAGGAACGGAAAACAAGGGAAGAAATAGGGACTCTAATCAGGGGAAAAGATAAGGAACAGGTGTGGGAAGACTAAATGATTGATTAGGGGAATAGGAACAGCTGGGAGCAGGAACGGAACGATAGAGAGAAGAGAGAGAGGAAGGGAGAGAGAAAAAGGGGAACGAACCTAAAAAGACCAGCAGGGGAAAATGAACAGAGGAAAAGCAAAATGACAAGACAATCTAAGACAAAACATGACAT
>NC_060180.1:762992-780478 GCF_021184085.1 Oncorhynchus gorbuscha | reverse complement strand
GTATAAAATCCAAGTGTGTTCCGTCTATCATTGAAGAACCAGATAAAAACACTTTAGCAGACATGTCAAATGAGGGTGGTGGACATTCCATAGAGTGGGAGTCATAGTATGAATGCATAGTTATTATATCCATTACATATATAGAGTGGGAGTCATAGTATGAATGGATAGTTATTATATCCATTACATATATAGAGTGGGAGTCATAGTATGAATGGATAGTTATTATATCCATTACATATATAGAGTGGGAGTCATAGTATGAATGCATAGTTATTATATCCATTACATATATAGAGTGGGAGTCATAGTATGAATGCATAGTTATTATATCCATTACATATATAGAGTGGGAGTCATAGTATGAATGGATAGTTATTATATCCATTACATATATAGAGTGTGTGAGCACTTTATTACACTTTCATTAGACAGTTATTACACTTGTCAGGGTTTTTTTTTAACCGTGGAAACGTACTGTACATCGAGTGTATATTTTTTTCAGTGTGTCTATGTGATCCCTGTAGGAATTGAACCCACAACCTTGATGTTGACAGCACCACACTCAATTCTTACCAATTGAGCCACGATGACAGGACCACCTAATTAGTTAAGCAGGGAAAAGATCCGTGGTTGTTTTAAAGCTCCACCAGGTGAGCCCAATTAGACTCTGCAGGCCGAGCTGTTCCACCATCTGTGCCTCCTCTCTCAGACTCATATTAGACTCAGTATGCCAGGCTATTCCCCCATCTCCTCTCTCAGCCTCATATTAGACTCAGTAGTCCAGGCTGTTCCACCATCTGTGCCTCCTCTCTCAGCCTCATATTAGACTCAGTATGCCAGGCTATTCCCCCATCTCCTCTCTCAGCCTCATATTAGACTCAGTAGGCCAGGCTATTCCCCCATCTCCTCTCTCAGCCTCATATTAGACTCAGTAGGCCAGGCTATTCCACCATCTCCTCTCCCAGCCTCCCATTAGACTCAGTAGGCCAGGCTATTCCCCATCTCCTCTCCCAGCCTCCCATTAGACTCAGTAGTCCAGGCTATTCCACCATCTCCTCTCTCAGCCTCATATTAGACTCAGTAGTCCAGGCTATTCCACCATCTGTGCCTCCTCTCTCAGCCTCATTTTAGACTCAGTAGTGCAGGCTATTCCCCCATTCTCCCATTAGACTCAGTAGGCCAGGCTATTCCCCATCTCCTCTCCCAGCCTCCCATTAGACTCAGTAGTCCAGGCTATTCCACCATCTCCTCTCCCAGTCTCCCATTAGACTCAGTAGTCCAGGCTATTCCCCATCTCCTCTCCCAGCCTCCCATTAGACTCAGTAGGCCAGGCTATTCCCCCATTCTCCCATTAGACTCAGTAGGCCAGGCTATTCCCCATCTCCTCTCTCAGCCTCCCATTAGACTCAGTAGGCCAGGCTATTCCCCATCTCCTCTCCCAGCCTCCCATTAGACTCAGTAGGCCAGGCTATTCCCCCATTCTCCCATTAGACTCAGTAGGCCAGGCTATTCCCCCATTCTCCCATTAGACTCAGTAGGCCAGGCTATTCCCCATCTCCTCTCTCAGCCTCATATTAGACTCAGTAGTCCAGGCTATTCCACCATCTGTGCCTCCTCTCTCAGCCTCATTTTAGACTCAGTAGTCCAGGCTATTCCCCCATTCTCCCATTAGACTCAGTAGGCCAGGCTATTCCCCCATTCTCCCATTAGACTCAGTAGGCCAGGCTATTCCCCATCTCCTCTCCCAGCCTCCCATTAGACTCAGTAGTCCAGGCTATTCCACCATCTCCTCTCCCAGTCTCCCATTAGACTCAGTAGTCCAGGCTATTCCCCATCTCCTCTCCCAGCCTCCCATTAGACTCAGTAGGCCAGGCTATTCCCCCATTCTCCCATTAGACTCAGTAGGCCAGGCTATTCCCCATCTCCTCTCTCAGCCTCCCATTAGACTCAGTAGGCCAGGCTATTCCCCATCTCCTCTCCCAGCCTCCCATTAGACTCAGTAGGCCAGGCTATTCCCCCATTCTCCCATTAGACTCAGTAGGCCAGGCTATTCCCCATCTCCTCTCTCAGCCTCATATTAGACTCAGTAGTCCAGGCTATTCCCCCATCTCCTCTCCCAGTCTCCCATTAGACTCAGTAGTCCAGGCTATTCCCCCATCTCCTCTCTCAGCCTCATATTAGACTCAGTAGTCCAGGCTATTCCCCCATCTCCTCTCCCAGCCTCATATTAGACTCAGTAGTCCAGGCTATTCCCCCATCTCCTCTCTCAGCCTCATATTAGACTCAGTAGTCCAGGCTATTCCCCATCTCCTCTCTCAGCCTCATATTAGACTCAGTAGTCCAGGCTATTCCCCCATCTCCTCTCTCAGCCTCATATTAGACTCAGTAGTCCAGGCTATTCCCCATCTCCTCTCCCAGCCTCCCATTAGACTCAGTAGTCCAGGCTATTCCCCATCTCCTCTCCCAGCCTCCCATTAGACTCAGTAGTCCAGGCTATTCCCCATCTCCTCTCCCAGCCTCCCATTAGACTCAGTAGTCCAGGCTATTCCCCCATCTCCTCTCCCAGCCTCCCATTAGACTCAGTAGTCCAGGCTATTCCCCCATCTCCTCTCCCAGCCTCCCATTAGACTCAGTAGGCCAGGCTATTCCCCATCTCCTCTCCCAGCCTCCCATTAGACTCAGTAGGCCAGGCTATTCCCCATCTCCTCTCCCAGCCTCCCATTAGACTCAGTAGGCCAGGCTATTCCCCCATCTCCTCTCCCAGCCTCCCATTAGACTCAGTAGGCCAGGCTATTCCCCATCTCCTCTCCCAGCCTCCCATTAGACTCAGTAGGCCAGGCTATTCCCCCATCTCCTCTCCCAGCCTCCCATTAGACTCAGTAGGCCAGGCTATTCCCCATCTCCTCTCCCAGCCTCCCATTAGACTCAGTAGGCCAGGCTATTCCCCATCTCCTCTCCCAGCCTCCCATTAGACTCAGTAGGCCAGGCTATTCCCCATCTCCTCTCCCAGCCTCCCATTAGACTCAGTAGGCCAGGCTATTCCCCCATCTCCTCTCCCAGCCTCCCATTAGACTCAGTAGGCCAGGCTATTCCCCATCTCCTCTCCCAGCCTCCCATTAGACTCAGTAGTCCAGGCTATTCCCCCATCTCCTCTCCCAGCCTCCCATTAGACTCAGTAGGCCAGGCTATTCCCCCATCTCCTCTCCCAGCCTCCCATTAGACTCAGTAGGCCAGGCTATTCCCCATCTCCTCTCCCAGCCTCCCATTAGACTCAGTAGGCCAGGCTATTCCCCCATCTCCTCTCCCAGCCTCCCATTAGACTCAGTAGGCCAGGCTATTCCCCATCTCCTCTCCCAGCCTCCCATTAGACTCAGTAGGCCAGGCTATTCCCCATCTCCTCTCCCAGCCTCCCATTAGACTCAGTAGTCCAGGCTATTCCCCATCTCCTCTCCCAGTCTCCCATTAGACTCAGTAGGCCAGGCTATTCCCCCATCTCCTCTCCCAGCCTCCCATTAGACTCAGTAGTCCAGGCTATTCCCCCATCTCCTCTCCCAGCCTCCCATTAGACTCAGTAGGCCAGGCTATTCCCCCATCTCCTCTCCCAGCCTCCCATTAGACTCAGTAGGCCAGGCTATTCCCCCATCTCCTCTCCCAGCCTCCCATTAGACTCAGTAGTCTAGGCTATTCCACATCTCCTCTCCCAGTCTCCCATTAGACTCAGTAGTCCAGGCTATTCCCCATCTCCTCTCCCAGTCTCCCATTAGACTCAGTAGTCCAGGCTATTCCCCATCTCCTCTCCCAGCCTCCCATTAGACTCAGTAGTCTAGGCTATTCCCACATCTCCTCTCCCAGTCTCCCATTAGACTCAGTAGTCCAGGCTATTCCTCATCTCCTCTCCCAGTCTCCCATTAGACTCAGTAGTCCAGGCTATTCCCCATCTCCTCTCCCAGCCTCCCATTAGACTCAGTAGTCCAGGCTATTCCCCATCTCCTCTCCCAGTCTCCCATTAGACTCAGTAGGCCAGGCTATTCCCTCATCACCTCTCCCAGCCTCCCATTAGACTCAGTAGGCCAGGCTATTCCCCATCTCCTCTCCCAGCCTCCCATTAGACTGAGTAGTCCAGGCTATTCCCCATCTCCTCTCCCAGTCTCCCATTAGACTCAGTAGGCCAGGCTATTCCCCATCTCCTCTCCCAGCCTCCCATTAGACTCAGTAGGCCAGGCTATTCCCCATCTCCTCTCCCAGTCTCCCATTAGACTCAGTAGGCCAGGCTATTCCCCATCTCCTCTCCCAGCCTCCCATTAGACTCAGTAGTCCAGGCTATTCCCCATCTCCTCTCCCAGTCTCCCATTAGACTCAGTAGGCCAGGCTATTCCCTCATCGCCTCTCCCAGCCTCCCATTAGACTCAGTAGGCCAGGCTATTCCCCATCTCCTCTCCCAGCCTCCCATTAGACTCAGTAGGCCAGGCTATTCCCCCATCTCCTCTCCCAGCCTCCCATTAGACTCAGTAGTCCAGGCTATTCCCCCATCTCCTCTCCCAGCCTCCCATTAGACTCAGTAGGCCAGGCTATTCCCCCATTCTCCCATTAGACTCAGTAGGCCAGGCTATTCCCTCATCGCCTCTCCCAGCCTCCCATTAGACTCAGTAGGCCAGGCTATTCCCCATCTCCTCTCCCAGCCTCCCATTAGACTGAGTAGTCCAGGCTATTCCCCCATCTCCTCTCCCAGCCTCCCATTAGACTTAGTAGGCCAGGCTATTCCCCCATTCTCCCATTAGACTCAGTAGTCCAGGCTATTCCCCCATCTCCTCTCCCAGCCTCCCATTAGACTCAGTAGGCCAGGCTATTCCCCCATTCTCCCATTAGACTCAGTAGGCCAGGCTATTCCCCCATTCTCCCATTAGACTCAGTAGGCCAGGCTATTCCCCCATTAGACTCAGTAGTCCAGGCTATTCCCTCATCGCCTCTCCCAGCCTCCCAGATGTTTGGCTGCTGTAGCGTTCTAGAGTGGTGTAGCTAGACGTCCCCCCCCCCCCCAGACAGCCCCAGTTCAGTTTCCGCCCACCAGCCACCTGGCTGGTAAAAGAAAATACCACAGAGGAAGTATTCATACATTTCTTTGCCTGGCATTTCCTGGTTTTAAAGTGATGGATCCCTCCGTTCTTTCCTATAGGCTACACCACCTCCAGTGTGTTACTGGTACCTGCCTGGCATTTCCTGGTTTTAAAGTGACGGATCCCTCCGTTCTTTCCTATAGGCTACACCACCTCCAGTGTTACTGGTACCTGCCTGGCATTTCCTGGTTTTAAAGTGATGGATCTCTCCGTTCTTTCCTATAGGCTACACCACCTCCAGTGTTACTGGTACCTGTCCAACTTGTGACTTTGTTTTTCCTCACAGCGAGTTATATATGAGAAGATGCTCAGGATTCTTTATGATAGGGGGTTATCTGGCTGCTAAACATTTGTTCTCACTTCCTGTGCATATTAAGTTGTGTACCATTTTGTCTGGGATCTGGAAATACATATATCTCCCTGCCAAAATGCATTTGTTTTTTTCTTCCCCTTTTTAACCAGTATAATGATGGCCTACTGTATTTTCTAAAGGAAAGGGTGTGGGTTCCTCAGAGAATGTTGGACATGAGTACAGACTCTAAAGCATCACATCCAACAAAATGTACCGTGTCACACATTTCAACTGAGTTTACGGGTGTTGACACATTTCAACTGAGTTTACGGGTGTTGACACATTTCAACTGAGTTTACGGGTGTTGACACATTTCAACTGAGTTTACGGGTGTTGACACATTTCAACTGAGTTTACGGGTGTTGACACATTTCAACTGAATTTACGGGTGTTGACACATTTCAACTGAGTTTACGGGTGTTGACACATTTCAACTGAGTTTACGGGTGTTGACACATTTCAACTGAGTTTACGGGTGTTGACACATTTCTGAAAGGAATCCACGACTGTTAATGACGTTACCGAACAAATGTCTTCACACATTTATACATGTGAGAGTAATTGTTAACTTCTCTCTGTCATGGGATTGCATCATCAAACTACTGGTGGACTGAAATGGTTAATTATAGTCTGGAGAGAGGAGAGGAGGAGGAGGAGGAGGAGAGAGGAGAGGAGAGGAGGAGGAGGAGGGGAGGAGCGAGAAGAGCGAGGAGGAGGAGGGGAGGAGGAGAGAGGAGAGGAGAGGAGAGGAGAGGAGAGGAGAGGAGGAGAGGAGAGGAGGAGGAGAGGAGAGGAGAGGAGAGGGAGAGGAGAGGAGGAGGAGGAGAAGAGCGAGGAGGAGGAGGGGAGGAGCGAGAAGAGCGAGGAGGAGGGGAGGAGGGGAGAGAGAGAGGAGGGGAGGAGGAGGAGGAGAGGAGGAGGAGGAGGAGGAGGGGAGGAGCGAGAAGAGCGAGGAGGAGGAGGGGAGGAGGAGGAGGGGAGGAGCGAGAAGAGCGAGGAGGAGGAGGAGAGAGGAGAGGAGAGGGGGAGGAGCGAGAAGAGCGAGGAGGAGGGGGGGGTGCGAGAAGAGCGAGGAGGAGGAGAAGAGAGGAGGAGAGGGGGAGAGATGAGAAAGGAGGAGGAGGAGAGAAGAGAGGAGAGGAGAAGACAAGTGGAGAGAGGAGAGGGGTGGATGGGGAGAGGAGGAGGGGGAGAGGAGAAGACAAGTGGAGAGAGGAGAGGGGTGGATGGGGAGAGGAGAGGGGGGAGAGGAGAAGAGGAAAGGAAGAGAGGGGAGGATTAGAGAGGAAAGGAGTGCTCTACAATCATGCAGAAATGACTGTGCCAGATGGCATGGCTCTGGAGTCTGGACTCAGAACCAGTACGGAAGACCCTGGGCTCTGCCATCTCTCTCTCTTTGCTTTGAATCAAACTCTTAGGGGTCATACAGAGTTGAGATGAGACACAGAGAGAGAGCTGGTCTTGTGTCCTTTGTACAGTTTAGAGGTTATTATGGACCTCTGCCTCTCCAGTGATTGGTTTAAAATGACTTTACCTCACAGTAGCCCCGCAATTGAATATGTCCTTCTTTAATATTTTTTTACTATTATTGTTCAAACTATTGAATAAAACCACATGAATAGAGACGCTCAATCAGATATACAATTTGCTTGGAGAAAAACACACAGTGGAACGTTTTCCAATAGTTTTGAAAGTAACATTGTTGAATGTTGAAATAATTATCTCAATTATTTCGACCTATATACTTTCCCCATTGATTCCTCCATACACTGTAGGCTAACTTCCTTTTGATAATTATCAGCTCCTCTACAATTACAACTTGAAAGAAGAGAAGATTACTCAAGGATGGATATGGAAGAGAAGAGAAATCATTTTTTTAAATAGCTTTTTTTAAGGTGAATTCAATAATTCACCTTTAAGAAGTGACCAAAAGTATGTGGACACCTGCTCATCCAACATCTCATTCCAAAATCATGGGCATTAATATGGAGTTGGTCCTCCCTTTGCTGCTATAACAGCCTCCACTCTTCTGGAAGGCTTTCCACTAGATGTTGGAACATTGCTGCTATAACAGCCTCTACTCTTCTGGAAGGCTTTCCACTAGATGTTGGAATGTTGCTGCTATAACAGCCTCCACTCTTCTGGAAGGCTTTCCACTAGATGTTGGAATGTTGCTGCTATAACAGCCTCCACTCTTCTGGAAGGCTTTCCACTAGATGTTGGAATGTTGCTGCTATAACAGCCTCCACTCTTCTGGAAGGCTTTCCACTAGATGTTGGAATGTTGCTGCTATAACAGCCTCCACTCTTCTGGAAGGCTTTCCACTAGATGTTGGAATGTTGCTGCTATAACAGCCTCCACTCTTTTGGAAGGCTTTCCACTAGATATTGGATCATTACTGTGTGGCTTCCATCCAACCACAAGAGCATTAGTGAGGTTGGGCACAGATGTTGGGCGATTAGGCCTGGCTTGTAGTCAGAGTTCAAATTCATCCCAATGGTGTTTGATTGGGTTGAGGTCAGGGCTCTGTGCAGGCCAGTCAAGTTCTTCCACACCAATCTCGACAAACCATTTCTGTATGGACCTCGCTTTGTGCACGGGTGTATTGTCATGCTAAAACAGGAAAGGGCCTTTTCCAATCTGTTGCCACAAAGTTGGAAGCACAAAATCGTCTAGAATGTCGTTGTATGCTATACCGTTAAGATTTCTCTTCATTGGAACTAAGGGACCCGAACCAGACCATTATTCCTTCACAACCAAACTTTACAGTTGTCACTATGCATTCAGGCAGGTAGAGTTCTCCTGGCATCCGCAAAACCCAGATTCATCCTGTTGGACTGCCAGATGGTGCAGCGTGATTCATCACTCCAAAGAACGTGTTTCCACTGCTCCAGAGTCCAATGGCCGCGAGCTTTACACCACTCCAGCTGACTCTTGGCATTGCGCATGGTGATCTTAGGCTTGTGTGTGGCTGCTCGGCCATGGAAACCCATTTCATGAAGCTCCAGACAAAGTTTTTGTGCTGACGTTGCTTCCAGAGGCAGTTTGTACCTCGGTAGTGAGTGTTGCAACCGAGGACAGAATATTTTTAAGCGCTTTGCGCTTCAGCACTCGGAGGTCACATTGTGCGAGCTTGTGTGGCCTACCACTTTGCGGCTGAGCCGTTGTTGCTCCTAGACGTTTCCACTTCACAATAACAATATACAGCCTGGTATTATACTGGGGTTATAGTATAGAGCCTGGTATTATACTGGGGTTATAGTATACAGCCTGGTATTATACTGGGGTTATAGTACACAGCCTGGTATTATACTGGGGTTATAGTATACAGCCTGGTATTATACTGGGAAAGTTGTGTTTCCATACCTAGGGCTGATACTAAGGGCTTGTGAAGGGCCAATCAACAAACTTTGAACACTGAGTGTAGTAATATAGAGGCCTGTGTACTAATGTAGAGGCCTGTGTACTAATGTGGAGGCCTGTGTAGTAATGTAGAGGCCTGTGTACTAATGTGGAGGCCTGTGTACTAATGTAGAGGCCTGTGTACTAATGTAGAGGCCTGTGTAGAGGCCTGTGTACTAATGTAGAGGCCTGTGTACTAATGTGGAGGCCTGTGTACTAATGTAGAGGCCTGTGTACTTATGTAGAGGCCTGTGTACTAATGTGGAGACGTGTGTACTAATGTAGAGGCCTGTGTACTTATGTAGAGGCCTGTGTACTAATGTGGATGCCTGTGTACTAATGTAGAGGCCTGTGTACTAATGTAGAGGCCTGTGTACTAATGTAGAGGCCTGTGTACTAATGTAGATGCCTGTGTACTAATGTAGAGGCCTGTGTACTAATGTAGAGGCCTGTGGTTATAGGTACTAAAGTGAATAGTGGTTGGGAAAAAGTAAATAAACCTTAATATCACCCAGTAAAATTCTATTTGAGGAAAAGTCTAAAACTATTTGGTTTAAAATATACTTAAGTATCAAAAGTAAATGTAGTTGCTAAAAGATATTTAAGTATGAAAAGTAAAAGTATAAATCATTTTAAATCATTTCAAATTAAGCAAACCAGATGGCATCATGTAAAATATATAATAATAATAACTTTCAGGTAGCCAGAGGCACACTCCATCATTCAGACATCATTTACAAAATGAGGTATGTGTGTCTAGTGAGTGCACCAGATCAGAGGCAGTAGATCCCTACTGGGATGTTCTGTTAAGGGCATGAATTGGACCAGTTTCCTGTCCTGCTAAGCATTCAAAATGTAACCAGTACCTTTGGGTGTCAAGGAAAATGTATGGAGTAAAAAGTACATTATTTTCTTATTAAGGAATGTAGTAAAAGTAAAAATTGTCAAAAATATAAATTGTAAAGTGAAGTGCAGATACCCCCAAAACAAGTACTTAAGTAGTACTTTAAAGTATTTTTTTACTTAAGTAGTACTTTAAACCACATTATGTGAAGAGCTGTGTTTTTTTCCAGGCAGGCCTGATCCGGACTGATAACGGGGAGTTTTTCATCGAGCCTCTGGAGAAGGGTCAGCAGGATGTGGAGGTGAAAGGTCGTGTCCATGTGGTCTACAGGAGATCTGCCATCAAAAGTGAACCAGTCCAAACAAGGAAGGACCTCCCCAATGAAGGTAAGGGAAGGGAACACCACCAGTGTAGTGGAAAGAGGAGGGAGTGAGTGTACACAAGCACACACACACACACACATGCACACACACACACACACACACAGACACTCATGCACACACACAGCAGACACTCACTGCACCAGCTGTGACACTCAGCATGAAAGCACACAAAGTCACTCATGCACTACACTTAAAATGGACGCACACACACACACACACACACACACACTCATGACACACACACAGCAGACACACCTGTCAGACGTGCACCAGCTGTGAGCAATCTGGTGGCCCCTATGAAAGCCTACTGTTATAGGGAAAAGTCTGTCTCTCTGCTCTGACAGTTAAAATGGACAGACTCCTCTAAAACAATGAATTCCCTCCTGTCCGTGAACAATGCCTCAAATAGCTTGAGCATCTGGTGGCAGGCTGTCCTACTGTTATAGGTGCCGTAGATTCTCTCTCCAGTGTCTTTACAGTGACTGTAAAGTGATAGGGTTCTTTCATACAGACTAAAACAATGAGGGTTCCAGTTCAGAACTAGGGTTCTTCAGTTCAGAAAAGTTCAGAACTGGTTCTTTACAGTTCAGTAGGGTTCATTACAGAACTAGGGTTCATTTACAGTTCAGAACTAGGGTTATTTACAGTTCAAACTAGGGTTCCCAGTTCAGAACTAGGGTTCTTTACAGTTCAGAACTAGGGTTCTTTACAGTTCAGAACTAGGGTTCTTTACAGTTCAGAACTAGGGTTCTTTACAGTTCAGAACTAGGGTTCTTTACAGTTCAGAAAATGGTTCTTTCTTCTTTTAGTGATAATTCAAATGTAGCTCATTAGAATTTTTGGGGGCGTGGTTTACGCACAGCTCTTTTTGTGCAATTGTGAGTTAGTGTCATGTCAGTTTATCTGTTGTGTTGTGTTGTGTTATGCCATTACATTTTGTATATGACAATGGTCAGTGATGGTGTCCTGTGAAAGACTCATGTTATGGCCTTGTGTTAGTTGAGAACAGCTGACTAAATCAGTCAGTGGGTCTCAATTCTCTCCTCAGGGACCCCAGCTGTTCCAGAGGAAGCTCACTTGTTTCAACGTGTCAATAATAACACCTAGGGAATTTGAACAATATAACATGTCTGACCAGAATAAAACCCTGTATGGTTTTCAATAGGATCTACAAAGAACCTTTAAGATTAAAGAAGGTTCTTTATAGAACCATTCTCAAATGTTCTATAAAGGACCCTAACATTAGCTAGCTAAAATCTGGAGGTCTCCCCTCAAGTTTAGCTAGCTAGTAAACGTTATACTGCAGCTAAAGTCAATCTGGAGGCCTCCCCTCAAGCTTAGCTAGCTAGCTAACGTTATACTGCAGCTAAAGTCAATCTGGAGGTCTCCCCTCAAGCTTAGCTAGCTAGCTAACGTTATACTGCAGCTAAAGTCAATCTGGCGACATCAAAATGATGACAAAAGGTTTTCCTACTAATTATTCGTGTTTATAAATGTCATTTTTGTTTTCAAGCCTCAGTAATGCACTTTCAGATCAACCCGTCATCAGCACCCAATGAGGATGCATTGAGTAGAATGCTCAGTCGGGCGTCAGTCCTAAAACGAACGTTCAAAACAATATTGTGACGCAACGTGCAACCCGTGGATATAGAACCTGAGGAAAGGGTTCTTCATATCACCATACAGGTTCCATTTAGAACCTCATGAGCATGGTTCTTTATAGAACCTTTAAAAAGGGTTCTATAGAGCACCAAATGGGATCTGCTATGGTTACAAGCCAAAGAACTCCTACTGATACTAGCCTGAAGTTCCTCTCTATGGTTTCTTCAGACCATCAGGTTTATGGCCTTTCTAGGAAGTCCAGTTTAACAACAAAGCACACCGTGACAGCGTGTGGAGAACTACACCTGCATTGCTTGTCTTTTTTTCAGAGTTTTACCACTGACGGTTTCTTACAGCACTTTGTAATGATATTCAGCTGAATGTAGGCAGCTGGCTGGGCCATTTAAAACATTTGATTTGAAAGTGAATTTGAACTCCATGATGTGGTTCTGAAACTACTGAATGTAGGCAGCTGGCTGGGCCATTTACAACTGATGTGGTTCTGAAAGTACTGGAATGTAGGCATTGGCAGACCATTTACAACATGATGTGGTTCTGAGTATGGAATATAGGCAGCTGGCTGGGCCATTTACAACCATGATGTGGTTCAGTATCAATAACAACAAAGTCACCCGGTGGCTGGGCCATTTACAACCATGATGTGGTTCCGTGACAGCGTGTGGAGAACATTTCCCCCATGATGTGTTCTGAAAGTATCAATGTAGGCAGCTGGCTGGGCCATTTACAACCATGATGTATTCAGAAAGTACTGGTGTAGGCACTGGCGGGCCATTTACAACAGTTGGTTCTGAAAGTACTGGAATGTAGGCAGCTGGCTGGGCCATTTACAACCATGATGTGGTTCTGAAAGTACTGGAATGTAGGCAGCTGGCTGGGCCATTTACAACCATGATGTGGTTCTGAAAGTACTGGAATGTAGGCAGCTGGCTGGGCCATTTACAACCATGATGTGGTTCTGAAAGTACTGGAATGTAGGCAGCTGGCTGGGCCATTTACAACCATGATGTGGTTCTGAAAGTACTGGAATGTAGGCAGCTGGCTGGGCCATTTACAATCATACTTCCTATTTGTCAAGTTCAGCTACTTTTCTCAGTTTATCACATTGTCACTGACAGCAATGCAAAACCTTCTCTCAGTTTGTCACATTGTCACTGACAGCAATGCAAAACCTTCTCTCAGTTTATCCTGATATTATCTCAATCATGTGGATGCTTGGACCTTAGACACCTGGAGCCCTTGTATTTCTATAGAGTAGAGGATGATTGGACCTTAGACACTCCCATTTCTATAGAGTAGAGATGATTGGACCTTAGACACATAGAGAACCCTTGTATTTCTATAGAGTAGAGTAGAGGATGATTGGACCTTAGACACATAGAGAACCCTTGTATTTCTATAGAGTAGAGGATGATTGGACCTTAGACACATAGAGAGCCCTTGTATTTCTATAGATTGATTGGACCTTAGACACATAGAGAGCCCTTGTATTTCTATAGAGTAGAGTAGAGGATGATTGGACCTTAGACACATAGAGAGCCCTTGTATTTCTATAGAGTAGAGTAGAGGATGATTGGACCTTAGACACATAGAGAACCCTTGTATTTCTATAGAGTAGAGTAGAGGATGATTGGACCTTAGACACATAGAGAGCCCTTGTATTTCTATAGAGTAGAGTAGAGGATGATTGGACCTTAGACACATAGAGAACCCTTGTATTTCTATAGAGTAGTGGATGATTGGACCTTAGACACATAGAGAACCCTTGTATTTCTATAGAGTAGTGGATGATTGGACCTTAGACACATAGAGAACCCTTGTATTTCTATAGAGTAGAGTAGAGGATGATTGGACCTTAGACACATAGAGAGCCCTTGTATTTCTATAGAGTAGAGTAGAGGATGATTGGACCTTAGCTACATAGAGAACCCTTGTATTTCTATAGAGTAGAGGATGATTGGACCTTAGACACATAGAGAGCCCTTGTATTTCTATAGAGTAGAGTAGAGGATGATTGGACCTTAGACACATAGAGAACCCTTGTATTTCTATAGAGTAGAGGATGATTGGACCTTAGACATAGAGAACCCTTGTATTTCTATAGAGTAGAGTAGAGGATGATTGGACCTTAGACACATAGAGAACCCTTGTATTTCTATAGAGTAGAGGATGATTGGACCTTAGACACATAGAGAACCCTTGTATTTCTATAGAGTAGAGGATGATTGGACCTTAGACACATAGAGAACCCTTGTATTTCTATAGAGTAGAGTAGAGGATGATTGGACCTTAGACACATAGAGAGCCCTTGTATTTCTATAGAGTAGAGTAGAGGATGATTGGACCTTAGATACATAGAGAACCCTTGTATTTCTATAGAGTAGAGTAGAGGATGATTGGACCTTAGACACATAGAGAACCCTTGTATTTCTATAGAGTAGAGGATGATTGGACCTTAGACACATAGAGCGCCCTTGTATTTCTATAGAGTAGAGTAGAGGATGATTGGACCTTAGACACAGAGAACCCTTGTATTTCTATAGAGTAGAGTAGAGGATGATTGGACCTTAGACACATAGAGAGCCCTTGTATTTCTATAGAGTAGAGGATGATTGGACCTTAGACACAGAGAACCCTTGTATTTCTATAGAGTAGAGGATGATTGAACCTTAGACACATAGAGAACCCTTTTGTATTTCTAGAGTAGAGTAGAGGATGATTGGACCTTAGACACAGAGAACCCTTTGTATTTCTATAGAGTAGAGGGATGATTGGACCTTAGACACAGAGAACCCTTGTATTTCTATAGAGTAGAGGATGATTGGACCTTAGACACAGAGAACCCTTGTATTTCTATAGAGTAGAGGATGATTGGACCTTAGATACATAGAGAACCCTTGTATTTCTATAGAGTAGAGTAGAGGATGATTGGACCTTAGACACAGAGAACCCTTGTATTTCTATAGAGTAGAGGATGATTGGACCTTAGATACAAAGAGAACCCTTGTATTTCTATAGAGTAGAGTAGAGGATGATTGGACCTTAGACATAGAGAGCCCTTGTATTTCTATAGAGTAGAGGATGATTGGACCTTAGACACCTAGAGAGCCCTTGTATTTCTATAGAGTAGAGTAGAGGATGATTGGACCTTAGACACCTAGAGAGCCCTTGTATTTCTATAGAGTAGAGGATGATTGGACCTTAGATACATAGAGAGCCCTTGTATTTCCAGCCACTGAGACAAACCTTCCTCTGTTGCAGCCTATTATTTGTCCGACAGATTCCAAGTATTCCTTCTAACGACACAGTAGTATTTTCTCTTCTCTATGCCGTGCTGTTTCTCACCTAGGAACATTTGATATTGATTCACCTTCCTGGAACTGTCTGCATTAGGAAGCAGGCTAGAGAGCAAGCGCTGAAAGGCCTCGATTTGGAATGGGATTGTTCAGGGCTGGATGCCCGTCTGGTCTAGTGTGTGGGTCTCAGACAGCGTAGTGAGGTGGCAGAGATTCCTTGCGGCATGGTGGAATGTGATCATTCCCAGCTGTCCATAGCCAAACTCCATGTTTTATAACACCAGGCTGTTTCTACATGGTAATAACACATTTTATCCAGACACATTCCCTGTTGCTGTTGACAACAATAATGTTCAATAAGGAAATTAAAAACATTATTATGTTTTGTTATTGTACTTCAATGTTATTTCTCGATGGTTTCCGTTCTTTCCTTTGATGACTTTACAGGTAACTGTTGCATTTCGCCCGAGTCATTTTCCAGGGACACAAAACAGCTTAAAAATAAAATAACTAAAATGCCAAATCATATCCTACTGAGAATGCACACAGTCACCTGGTTCTTTAAGCTGTATATTACAGAAGATGATCTCTGGACGTCCTGGACATCAACATTATATATATAGTGTACTTAGGGGGGTTGGAGCAGGAAGAGGATGTTGAGGGGGTTGAGCAGGAAGAGGATGTTGAGGGGGTTGAGCAGGAAGAGGATGTTGAGGGGGTTGAGCAGGAAGAGGATGTTGAGGGGGTTGAGCAGGAAGAGGATGTTGGCTTGTCATGCTGTTTTTGATGTATGATTGGAGATAGTGTTCAGGTGATGGGATCAAGGGGTCGTTGTATGGTACAGGTCTCAGATCAGCCTTGTACAGTCTACCCTGTTCATGTCTGGACTGTCTGCATCATTGTACAGGTCTCAGATCAGCCTTGTACAGTCTCTCCTGTTCATGTCTGGACTGTCTGCATCATTATACAGGTCTCAGATCAGCCTTGTACAGTCTCTCCTGTTCATGTCTGGACTGTCTGCATCATTATACAGGTCTCAGATCAGCCTTGTACAGTCGCTCCTGTTCATGTCTGGACTGTCTGCATCATTGAGACGACAGAACAATTCCCAAAGCTTGGTTGTGTCCCATATTTCTCCCCATTTCCTATTTAACTGCACTACTTTTGATCAACGCTTGACCAACGCTGGAGCAGCAAACTCGTAGGTTATGTCCCCAATGGCAACGTTTTCCATTTTTAATGTTGTGGAGCACCTACGAGGAGTGCACTAAATAGGGAAATTGGGGTGCACTAAATAGGGAATTGGGAGTGCACTAAATAGGGGTGGGGTGCACTAAACAGGGAATTGGGAGTGCACTAAATAGGGAATTGGGAGCACTAAATAGGGAATTGGGAGTGCACTAAATAGGGAATTGGGAGTGCACTAAATAGGGAATTGGGGAATTGGGAGTGCACTAAATAATTGGGAGTGCACTAAATAGGGGGTGGGAGTGCACTAAATAGGGGTTGGGAGTGCACTAAATAGGGAATTGGGAGTGCACTAAATAGGAATTGGGAGTGCACTAAATAGGGAATTGGGAGTGCACTAAATAGGAATTGTGCACTAAATAGGAATTGGGAGTCATCGGAGAGGAGGCCATACTACCTCCTCATCCTCATGTAAACATACTGCTGTAGGCTAAATGTTGCTATGTTACTTGTTGTAATTCCTCATGTAAACATACTGCTGTAGGCTAAATGTTGCTATGTTACTTGTTGTAATTCCTCATGTAAACATGCTGCTGTAGGCTAAATGTTGCTATGTTACTTGTAATTCCTCATGTAAACATGCTCTGTAGGCTACATGTTGCTAACTAGTTATGTAATTCCTCATGTAAACATGCTGCTGTAGGCTAAATGTTGCTGTGTTACTTTGTTGTAATTCCTCATGTAAACATACTGCTGTAGGCTAAATGTTGCTATGTTACTTGTTGTAATTCCTCATGTAAACATGCTGCTGTAGGCTACATGTTGCTATGTTACTTGTTGTAATTCCTCATGTAAACATGCTGCTTGCTGTAGGCTAAATGTTGCTATGTTACTTGTAATTCCTGATGTAAACATACTGCTTGCTGTAGGCTAAATGTTGCTATGTTGCTTGTTGTAATTCCTTATGTAAACATACTGCTGTAGGCTAAATGTTGCTATGTTACTTGTTGTAATTCCTCATGTAAACATGCTGCTTGCTGTAGGCTAAATGTTGCTATGTTACTTGTAATTCCTCATGTAAACATGCTGCTGTAGGCTACATGTTGCTATGTTACTATTGTAATTCCTCATGTAAACATGCTGCTGTAGGCTAAATGTTGCTGTGTTACTTGTTGTAATTCCTCATGTAAACATACTGCTGTAGGCTAAATGTTGCTATGTTACTTGTTGTAATTCCTCATGTAAACATGCTGCTGTAGGCTACATGTTGCTATGTTACTTGTT
>NC_060180.1:721025-762892 GCF_021184085.1 Oncorhynchus gorbuscha | reverse complement strand
GTATAGTAGTTATATATAGTGTGTAGTAGTTATATATAGTGTGTAGTAGTTATATATAGTGTGTAGTAGTTATATATAGTATAGTAGTTATATATAGTATAGTAGTTATATATAGTGTGTAGTAGTTATATATAGTGTGTAGTAGTTATATATAGTGTGTAGTAGTTATATATAGTGTGTAGTAGTTATATATAGTGTATAGTAGTTATATAGTGTATAGTAGTTATATATAGTGTGTAGTAGTTATATATAGTGTATAGTAGTTATATATAGTGTGTAGTAGTAATATATAGTGTGTAGTAGTTATATATAGTGTGTAGTAGTTATATATAATGTGTAGTAGTTATATATAGTGTATAGTAGTTATATATAGTGTATAGTAGTAAGTATATAGTATAGTAGTCATGTATAGTATAGTAGTTATGTATAGTAGTTATATATAGTATAGTAGGTATGTATAGTATAGTAGTTATGTATAGTAGTTATATATAATGTGTAGTAGTTATATATAGTGTGTAGTAGTTATATATAGTGTGTAGTAGTTATATATAGTGTGTAGTAGTTATATATAGTGTGTAGTAGTTATATATAATGTGTAGTAGTTATATATAGTGTGTAGTAGTAAGTATATAGTGTGTAGTAGTAAGTATATAGTATAGTAGTTATATATAGTGTATAGTAGTTATATATAGTGTATAGTAGTAAGTATATAGTATAGTAGTTATGTATAGGATAGTAGTTATGTATAGTAGTTATATATAGTGTGTAGTAGTTATATATAGTGTGTAGTAGTTATATATAGTGTGTAGTAGTTATATATAGTGTGTAGTAGTTATATATAGTGTGTAGTAGTTATATATAGTGTGTAGTAGTTATATATAGTGTATAGTAGTTATATATAGTATAGTAGTTATATATAGTGTGTAGTAGTTATATATAGTGTAGTAGTTATATATAGTGTGTAGTAGTTATATATAGTGTGTAGTAGTTATATATAGTGTGTAGTAGTTATATATAGTGTGTAGTAGTTATATATAGTGTGTAGTAGTTATATATAGTGTGTAGTAGTTATATATAGTGTAGTAGTTATATATAGTGTATAGTAGTTATGTATAGTAGTAAGTATATAGTATAGTAGTAAGTATATAGTATAGTAGTTATATATAGTATAGTAGTTATATATAGTATAGTAGTTATATATAGTATAGTAGTTATATATAGTGTGTAGTAGTTATATATAGTGTGTAGTAGTTATATATAGTGTGTAGTAGTTATATATAGTGTGTAGTAGTTATATATAGTGTGTAGTAGTTATATATAGTGCGTAGTAGTTATATATAGTGCGTAGTAGTTATATATAGTGCGTAGTAGTAAGTATATAGTATAGTAGTTATATATAGTGTGTAGTAGTTATATATAGTGTGTAGTAGTTATATATAGTGTGTAGTAGTTATATATAGTGTGTAGTAGTTATATATAGTGTGTAGTAGTTATATATAGTATAGTAGTTATATATAGTATAGTAGTTATATATAGTGTGTAGTAGTTATGTATAGTAGTTATATATAGTATAGTAGTTATATATAGTGTGTAGTAGTTATATATAGTATAGTAGTTATATATAGTGTGTAGTAGTTATATATAGTGTGTAGTAGTTATATATAGTATAGTAGTTATGTATAGTGTCTAGTAGTTATATATAGTGTGTAGTAGTTATATATAGTGTGTAGTAGTTATATATAGTGTGTAGTAGTTATATATAGTGTAGTAGTTATATATAGTGTGTAGTAGTTATATATAGTGTGTAGTAGTTATATATAGTGTGTAGTAGTTATATATAGTGTGTAGTAGTTATATATAGTGTGTAGTAGTTATATATAGTGTGTAGTAGTTATATATAGTGTGTAGTAGTTATATATAGTGTATAGTAGTTATGTATAGTAGTAAGTATATAGTATAGTAGTAAGTATATAGTATAGTAGTTATATATAGTATAGTAGTTATATATAGTATAGTAGTTATATATAGTATAGTAGTTATATATAGTGTGTAGTAGTTATATATAGTGTGTAGTAGTTATATATAGTGTGTAGTAGTTATATATAGTGTGTAGTAGTTATATATAGTGTGTAGTAGTTATATATAGTGTGTAGTAGTTATATATAGTGTGTAGTAGTTATATATAGTGTGTAGTAGTTATATATAGTGTGTAGTAGTTATATATAGTTTGTAGTAGTTATATATAGTATAGTAGGTATATATAGTATAGTAGTTATATATAGTGTGTAGTAGTTATGTATAGTAGTTATATATAGTATAGTAGTTATATATAGTGTGTAGTAGTTATATATAGTATAGTAGTTATATATAGTGTGTAGTAGTTATATATAGTGTGTAGTAGTTATATATAGTGTAGTAGTTATATATAGTGTCTAGTAGTTATATATAGTGTGTAGTAGTTATATATAGTGTGTAGTAGTTATATATAGTGTGTAGTAGTTATATATAGTGTGTAGTAGTTATATATAGTGTATAGTAGTAAGTATATAGTATAGTAGTAAGTATATAGTATAGTAGTTATGTATAGTAGTAAGTATATAGTATAGTAGTAAGTATATAGTATAGTAGTTATATATAGTATAGTAGTTATATATAGTATAGTAGTTATATATAGTGTGTAGTAGTTATATATAGTGTGTAGTAGTTATATATAGTGTGTAGTAGTTATATATAGTGTGTAGTAGTTATATATAGTGCGTAGTAGTTATATATAGTGTGTAGTAGTTATATATAGTGTGTAGTAGTAAGTATATAGTATAGTAGTAAGTATATAGTATAGTAGTTATATATAGTGTGTAGTAGTTATATATAGTGTGTAGTAGTTATATATAGTGTGTAGTAGTTATATATAGTGTGTAGTAGTTATATATAGTGTATAGTAGTAAGTATATAGTATAGTAGTTATGTATAGTATAGTAGTTATGTATAGTAGTTATATATAGTATAGTAGTTATGTATAGTACTGTAGTTATATATAGTATAGTAGTTATGTATAGTATAGTAGTTACATATAGTGTGTAGTAGTTATGTATAGTATATTAGTTATGTATAGTATAGTAGTACGTGTATAGTATAGTAGTTATGTATAGTACATTTACATTACATTTAAGTCATTTAGCAGACGCTCTTATCCAGAGCGACTTACAAATTGGTGCATTCACCTTATGACATCCAGTGGGACAGTCACTTAACAATAGTGCATCTAAAACTTAGGGGGTGAGAGGGATTACTTATCCTATCCTAGGTATTCCTTAAAGAGGTGGGGTTTCAGGTGTCTCCGGAAGGTGGTGATTGACTCCGCTGTCCTGGCGTCGTGAGGGAGTTTGTTCCACCATTGGGGGGCCAGGGCAGCGAACAGTTTTGACTGGGCTGAGCGGGAGCTGTACTTCCTCAGTGGTAGGGAGGCGAGCAGGCCAGAGGTGGATGAACGCAGTGCCCTTGTTTGGGTGTAGGGCCTGATCAGAGCCTGGAGGTACTGAGGTGCCGTTCCCCTCACAGCTCCGTAGGCAAGCACCATGGTCTTGTAGCGGATGCGAGCTTCAACTGGAAGCCAGTGGAGAGAACGGAGGAGCGGGGTGACGTGAGAGAACTTGGGAAGGTTGAACACCAGACGGGCTGCGGCGTTCTGGATGAGTTGAAGGGGTTTAATGGCACAGGCAGGAGCCCAGCCAACAGCGAGTTGCAGTAATCCAGACGGGAGATGACAAGTGCCTGGATTAGGACCTGCGCCGCTTCCTGTGTGAGGCAGGGTCGTACTCTGCGGATGTTGTAGAGCATGAACCTACAGGAACGGGCCACCGCCTTGATGTTGGTTGAGAACGACAGGGTGTTGTCCAGGATCACGCCAAGGTTCTTGGCGCTCTGGGAGGAGGACACAATGGAGTTGTCAACCGTGATGGCGAGATCATGGAACGGGCAGTCCTTCCCGGGAGGAAGAGCAGCTCCGTCTTGCCGAGGTTCAGCTTGAGGTGGTGATCCGTCATCCACACTGATATGTCTGCCAGACATGCAGAGATGCGATTCGCCACCTGGTCATCAGAAGGGGAAAGGAGAAGATTAATTGTGTGTCGTCTGCATAGCAATGATAAGAGAGACCATGTGAGGTTATGACAGAGCCAAGTGACTTGGTGTATAGCGAGAATAGGAGAGGGCCAAGAACAGAGCCCTGGGGGACACCAGTGGTGAGAGCGCGTGGTGAGGAGACAGATTCTCGCCACGCCACCTGGTAGGAGCGACCTGTCAGGTAGGACGCAATCCAAGCGTGGGCCGCGCGGAGATGCCCAACTCGGAGAGGGTGGAGAGGAGGATCTGATGGTTCACAGTATCGAAGGCAGCCGATAGATCTAGAAGGATGAGAGCAGAGGAGAGAGAGTTAGCTTTAGCAGTGCGGAGCGCCTCCGTGATACAGAGGAGAGCAGTCTCAGTTGAATGACTAGTCTTGAAACATGACTGATTTGGATCAAGAAGGTCATTCAGAGAGAGATAGCGGGAGAGCTGGCCAAGGACGGCACGTTCAAGAGTTTTGGAGAGAAAAGAAAGAAGGGATACTGGTCTGTAATTGTTGACATCGGAGGGATCGAGTGTAGGTTTTTCAGAAGGGGTGCAACTCTCGCTCTCTTGAAGACGGAAGGGACGTAGCCAGCGGTCAGGGATGAGTTGATGAGCGAGGTGAGGTAAGGGAGAAGGTCTCCGGAAATGGTCTGGAGAAGAGAGGAGGGGATAGGGTCAAGCGGGCAGGTTGTTGGGCGGCCGGCCGTCACAAGACGCGAGATTTCATCTGGAGAGAGAGGGGAGAAAGAGGTCAGAGCACAGGGTAGGGCAGTGTGAGCAGAACCAGCGGTGTCGTTTGACTTAGCAAACGAGGATCGGATGTCGTCGACCTTCTTTTCAAAATGGTTGACGAAGTCATCTGCAGAGAGGGAGGAGGGGGGGCGGAGGATTCAGGAGGGAGGAGAAGGTGGCAAAGAGCTTCCTAGGGTTAGAGGCAGATGCTTGGAATTTAGCGTGGTAGAAAGTGGCTTTAGCAGCAGAGACAGAGGAGGAAAATGTAGAGAGGAGGGAGTGAAAGGATGCCAGGTCCGCAGGGAGGCGAGTTTTCCTCCATTTCCGCTCGGCTGCCCGGAGCCCTGTTCTGTGAGTTCGCAATGAGTATGTAAGTCGCTCTGGATAAGAGCGTCTGCTAAATGACTTAAATGTAAATGTATAGTAGTTATGTATAGTATAGTAGTTATGTATAGTATAGTAGTTATATATAGTGTGTAGTAGTTATGTATAGTATAGTAGTTATGTATAGTATAGTAGTTATGTATAGTATAGTAGTTATGTATAGTATAGTAGTTATATATAGTGTGTAGTAGTTATGTATAGTATAGTAGTTATGTATAGTACAGTAGTAAGTGTATAGTATAGTAGTTATATATAGTGTATAGTAGTTATGTATAGTATAGTAGTAAGTATATAGTATAGTAGTTATATATAGTGTATAGTAGTTATGTATAGTATAGTAGTTAGTATATAGTATAGTAGTTATATATAGTGTATAGTAGTTAGTATTTGGTATAGTAGTTATATATACTATATAATATAGTAGTTAGTATATAGTATAGTAGTTATATATAGTGTATAGTGGTTTTTATACAGTATACAGTATAGCCCTTATGCATAGTATAGAGTATAGTACTTATGTATAGTATCGTAGTTATATATAGTGTATAGTAGTTAGTATGTAGTATAGTAGTTATATATAGTGTATAGTAGCTTTATATATAGTATACAGTATAGTACTTATGTATAGTATATAGTATAGTACTTATGTATAGTATAGTAGTTATATATAGTATTGTTGTTAGTGTATAGTATAGTAGTTATATATAGTATAGTAGTTAGTGTATAGTATAGCAGTTATATATAGTATAGTAGTTAGTATGTAGTATAGTAGTTATATATAGTATATAATATAGTAGTTAGTATATAGTATAGTAGTTATATATAGTGTATAGTGGTTTTATATATAGTATACAGTATAGCACGTATGTATAGTATAGTAGTTATTTATAGTAGTTGTATTCATGTGTCCTTTATGCTTTGTGTTTAAATATGTGTCATTACTGTATTGTTGGGTTATATTATACGGTTGTATTTGGTTTTAATAACAAGCTTGTGTTGGTCTGTCTGTGCTGGGTTTAACAAAATGCTTTCAAGCTTACTGTCCATTTTAGTAGATAGAGGAGGAATTCAGACACAAGCAAGTACACAGACAAAATCTTCAGGCCTTTCTCAAAGTTTGACAGTTTTTCAATTTTGTATCGTAGCATCATTTCCTGCCTTTTGGCATTTCCTGATTATTGACACAATATATTTTTAAAAGGGCATTTTACTCATCTGTTCAGCAGCACGTATCAGCTAAACAACAGAGACATGTACTTACTGCTATCAACAACAAACTGCTCATTGGACACAAATCAGAACAACTACTATGGAAATGGAACACAGACTATAAAGCAAGTCTTCTTCATGTGCATTTGTCCCAGATGGCACACTATTCCCTATGATGCGCACTATGGTCCCTGGTCAAAAGTAGTGTACTATATAGGGAACAGTGTGCCATTTGAGACTGAGCCACACATGAAGACGACATGCTTTATATACAGTAGTCTGTGTTCATTTCCATATTCGTTGTTCTGATTTGTGTCCAATTAGGAGTTTGTTTTTGTTAATTGCAGTAGGTACACTATAATTATAATAGCATTGGCTCTGTTGGGATAATTCATCATTTTCTCTTATGTAAAAAAAACAAAACACACAAAGAACACTTAGAGCTGAAGTCAATGCAACATCGTGTGTTAGCAGCAATGTTTACGCAGTAGCTTTGTTTACACAACTACTACCTGTAAAAATGTGCGTGCATTCTGGGAATTCTGACAACTAGAGGTACCTACCAGTGTCAGGAGAATATACGTGCTATTTCACATGCAATAGATGCAATAGATACTTTATATGCCTCTTGACAGGTTGTCGTTGCAACTAGAAATGTGTTCTTGAAATTGGCCTCCCTGTAGATGAAGTCGACCACTGACCAAGATATTAATGTATGATGTATGTATGATTTACTAGATACATTGGTATTGAAGACGTCTCCCGAAACACAGACAGACATCTAAAAGCAGGCCGACCTAGTCTCACCTTAATCCATCCCCACCACATCATCATAACAAGGGGTTTGATCAGAGCCTTAGAGAGGCATATGTACCCAGACCTGGGTTCAAGTAATATTTGTTTTTCATTCTAATACTTTAAGCACCACGTTTAGTCTGCCTGGAGTGCCAAGTGGGCGGAGTTTTGGGCTTGTGCATCTATTCCATTGGTTCCATAGCGCCAGGCATGCTCAATCAAGCCCAGCTGAAGTATTTCAAATGATTTCAAGTAGTATTTGAACCCAGGTGTGATGTAACAGCCATTACAACCCTTCATCTCTGCCTAGCGGTTTGTTATCAGTGCCCGTGTGTGTGTGTGTGTGTGTGTGTGTGTGTGTGTGTGTGTGTGTGTGTGTGTGTGTGTGTGTGTGTGTGTGTGTGTGTGTGTGTGTGTGTGTGTGTGTGTGTGTGTGTGTGTGTGTGTGTGTGTGTGTGTGTGTGTGTGTGTGTGTGATCTGTGTTGCCTAGGTTACGCCCCGGTGACAGGCATGTGCCACCCTCTGAGGAGCTGCACTCTGAACCACGAGGACGGATTCTCCTCGGCCTTCGTGGTGGCGCACGAGACCGGACATGTGTAAGTCATCGCAGCACACAGGCTGCATCCCAAGTGGCGCCCTCCTCCCTGTTGTTCACTACTGTTATCCCAAGTGGCGCCCTCCTCCCTGTTGGTCACTACTGTTGTCCCAAGTGGCACCCTCCTCCCTGTTGTTCACTACTGTTGTCCCAAGTGGCGCCCTCCTCCCTGTTGGTCACTACTGTTGTCCCAAGTGGCGCCTCCTCCCTGTTGTTCACTACTGTTATCCCAAGTGGCGCCCTCCTCCTGTTGGTCACTACTGTTGTCCCAAGTGGCGCCCTCCTCCCTGTTGTTCACTACTGTTGTCCCAAGTGGCGCCCTCCTCCCTGTTGGTCACTACTGTTGTCCCAAGTGGCGCCCTCCTCCCTGTTGTTCACTACTGTTATCCCAAGTGGCGCCCTCCTCCCTGTTGGTCACTACTGTTGTCCCAAGTGGCGCCCTCCTCCCTGTTGTTCACTACTGTTGTCCCAAGTGGCGCCCTCCTCCCTGTTGTTCACTACTGTTGTCCCAAGTGGCGCCCTCCTCCCTGTTGGTCACTACTGTTGTCCCAAGTGGCGCCCTCCTCCCTGTTGTTCACTACTGTTGTCGCAAGTGGCGCCCTCCTCCCTGTTGTTCACTACTGTTGTCCCAAGTGGCGCCCTCCTCCCTGTTGGTCACTACTGTTATCCCAAGTGGCGCCCTCCTCCCTGTTGGTCACTACTGTTGTCCCAAGTGGCGCCCTCCTCCCTGTTGTTCACTACTGTTATCCCAAGTGGCGCCCTCCTCCCTGTTGGTCACTACTGTTGTCCCAAGTGGCGCCCTCCTCCCTGTTGTTCACTACTGTTGTCCCAAGTGGCGCCCTCCTCCCTGTTGGTCACTACTGTTGTCCCAAGTGGCGCCTCCTCCCTGTTGGTCACTACTGTTATCCCAAGTGGCGCCCTCCTCCCTGTTGTTCACTACTGTTATCCCAAGTGGCGCCCTCCTCCCTGTTGTTCACTACTGTTGTCCCAAGTGGCGCCCTCCTCCCTGTTGTTCACTACTGTTATCCCAAGTGGCGCCTTCCTCCCTGTTGTTCACTACTGTTGTCCCAAGTGGCGCCCTCCTCCCTGTTGTTCACTACTGTTGTCCCAAGTGGCGCCCTCCTCCCTGTTGTTCATTACTGTTGTCCCAAGTGGCGCCCTCCTCCCTGTTGTTCACTACTGTTGTCCCAAGTGGCGCCCTCCTCCCTGTTGTTCACTACTGTTATCCCAAGTGGCGCCCTCCTCCCTGTTGGTCACTACTGTTGTCCCAAGTGGCGCCCTCCTCCCTGTTGTTCACTACTGTTGTCCCAAGTGGCGCCCTCCTCCCTGTTGTTCACTACTGTTGTCCCAAGTGGCGCCCTCCTCCCTGTTGTTCACTACTGTTATCCCAAGTGGCGCCCTCCTCCCTGTTGGTCACTACTGTTGTCCCAAGTGGCGCCCTCCTCCCTGTTGTTCACTACTGTTGTCCCAAGTGGCGCCCTCCTCCCTGTTGTTCACTACTGTTGTCCCAAGTGGCGCCCTCCTCCCTGTTGTTCACTACTGTTGTCCCAAGTGGCGCCCTCCTCCCTGTTGGTCACTACTGTTGTCCCAAGTGGCGCCCTCCTCCCTGTTGGTCACTACTGTTATCCCAAGTGGCGCCCTCCTCCCTGTTGTTCACTACTGTTGTCCCAAGTGGCGCCCTCCTCCCTGTTGTTCACTACTGTTGTCCCAAGTGGCGCCCTCCTCCCTGTTGTTCACTACTGTTATCCCAAGTGGCGCCCTCCTCCCTGTTGTTCACTACTGTTGTCCCAAGTGGCGCCCTCCTCCCTGTTGTTCACTACTGTTGTCCCAAGTGGCGCCCTCCTCCCTGTTGTTCACTACTGTTATCCCAAGTGGCGCCCTCCTCCCTGTTGTTCACTACTGTTGACCCAAGTGGCGCCCTCCTCCCTGTTGTTCACTACTGTTGTCCCAAGTGGCGCCCTCCTCCCTGTTGTTCACTACTGTTGTCCCAAGTGGCGCCCTCCTCCCTGTTGTTCACTACTGTTGTCCCAAGTGGCGCCCTCCTCCCTGTTGTTCACTACTGTTATCCCAAGTGGCGCCCTCCTCCCTGTTGGTCACTACTGTTGTCCCAAGTGGCGCCCTCCTCCCTGTTGTTCACTACTGTTGTCCCAAGTGGCGCCCTCCTCCCTGTTGGTCACTACTGTTGTCCCAAGTGGCGCCCTCCTCCCTGTTGTTCACTACTGTTATCCCAAGTGGCGCCCTCCTCCCTGTTGTTCACTACTGTTGTCCCAAGTGGCGCCCTCCTCCCTGTTGGTCACTACTGTTGTCCCAAGTGGCGCCCTCCTCCCTGTTGTTCACTACTGTTGTCCCAAGTGGCGCCCTCCTCCCTGTTGGTCACTACTGTTGTCCCAAGTGGCGCCCTCCTCCCTGTTGGTCACTACTGTTGTCCCAAGTGGCGCCCTCCTCCCTGTTGTTCACTACTGTTATCCCAAGTGGCGCCCTCCTCCCTGTTGGTCACTACTGTTATCCCAAGTGGCGCCCTCCTCCCTGTTGGTCACTACTGTTATCCCAAGTGGCGCCCTCCTCCCTGTTGTTCACTACTGTTATCCCAAGTGGCGCCCTCCTCCCTGTTGTTCACTACTGTTGTCCCAAGTGGCGCCCTCCTCCCTGTTGTTCACTACTGTTGACCCAAGTGGCGCCCTCCTCCCTGTTGTTCACTACTGTTATCCCAAGTGGCGCCCTCCTCCCTGTTGTTCACTACTGTTATCCCAAGTGGCGCCCTCCTCCCTGTTGGTCACTACTGTTGTCCCAAGTGGCGCCCTCCTCCCTGTTGTTCACTACTGTTATCCCAAGTGGCGCCCTCCTCCCTGTTGGTCACTACTGTTGTCCCAAGTGGCGCCCTCCTCCCTGTTGGTCACTACTGTTGTCCCAAGTGGCGCCCTCCTCCCTGTTGTTCACTACTGTTGACCCAAGTGGCGCCCTCCTCCCTGTTGTTCACTACTGTTATCCCAAGTGGCGCCCTCTTCCCTGTTGTTCACTACTGTTGTCCCAAGTGGCGCCCTCCTCCCTGTTGTTCACTACTGTTGACCAGGGTCCTACGGGACCTGTGAGCCCCATAGCTGGAAGAAACTAAGAGGAATACAAGCAAAGAGCTGCGTGTGTGTGTGTGTGGGGGGGGGGGGTTCTCTGCACTGCAAAGGAAGTAGGATGGCATTGGGAACAGAGACATGGACACAGCTGGTAAACACAGAACTTAGACACACTCCAGATGGGGGTCAGATAGAGAGTCAACAGTAGAGCCCTATATAGGGAATAGAGAGTAAACAGTAGTGCCCTATTTAGGGAATAAAGAGTCAACAGTAGAGCCCTATATAGGGAATAGAGAGTCAACAGTAGTGCCCTATATAGGGAATAGAGAGTCAACAGTAGTGCCCTATATAGGGAACAGAGAGTCAACAGTAGTGCCCTATATAGGGAATAGAGAGTCAACAGTAGTGCCCTATATAGGGAATAGAGAGTCAACAGTAGTGCCCTATATAGGGAATAGAGAGTCAACAGTAGTGCCCTATATTGGGAATAGAGAGTCAACAGTAGTGCCCTATATAGGGAATAGAGAGTCAACAGTAGTGCCCTATAGGGAATAGTGTCAACAGTAGTGCCCTATATAGGGAACAGAGAGTCAACAGTAGTGCCCTATATAGGGAATAGTGTCAACAGTAGTGCCCTATATAGGGAACAGAGAGTCAACAGTAGTGCCCTATATAGGGAACAGAGAGTCAACAGTAGTGCCCTATATAGGGAATAGAGAGTCCTTTCAGACACAGGCTTTGTGTTTGAGCGTAATACTGTGTTTTGCTCATCAATAACTCAGGTACCATTTCAACAGGTTAGGTATGGAACATGACGGACAGGGGAATCGTTGTTCTGACGAGACCAGCATGGGGAGCATCATGGCTCCGCTGGTCCAAGCAGCCTTCCATCGCTACCACTGGTCACGCTGCAGTAAACAGGAACTGAACCGATACATCCAGTAGGTGCAGCCTTCCCCGTACCACTGACTAGGGTTCTGACAACTTTCCCAGAGTTCACAGCTTTTCCAGGAATCCTGGTCACTGACATCACTGACATATACCACTGACCTATATCACTGACCTATATCACTGACATATATCACTGATCTATATCACTGACATATATCACTGACCTATATCACTGACCTATATCACTGACATATATCACTGACCTATATCACTGACATATATCACTGACCTATATCACTGACCTTTCACTGACCTATATCACTGACCTATCAGAGACATGTATCACTGACCTATATCACTGACCTATATCACTGACCTATATCACTGACATATATCACTGACCTTTCACTGAACTATATCACTGACCTATATCACTGACCTTTCACTGACCTATATCACTGACCTATATCACTGACATATATCACTGACCTTTCACTGACCTATATCACTGACCTATATCACTGACATATATCACTGACCTATATCACTGACCTTTCACTGACCTATATCACTGACATATATCACTGACCTATATCACTGACCTATATCACTGACATATATCACTGACCTATATCACTGACCTATATCACTGACCTATATCACTGACCTATATCACTGACCTTTCACTGACCTATATCACTGACATATATCACTGACCTATATCACTGACATATATCACTGACCTATATCACTGACATATATCACTGACATCCTGTATATCACTGACCTATATCACTGACCTATATCACTGACCTATATCACTGACCTATACCACTGACCTATATCACTGACATATATCACTGACCTATATCACTGACCTATATCACTGAGCTATCACTGACCTATATCACTGACCTTTCACTGACCTATATCACTGACCTATATCACTGACCTATATCACTGACCTATATCACTGACCTATATCACTGACATATATCACTGACCTTTCACTGACCTATATCACTGACCTATATCACTGACCTATATCACTGACCTATATCACTGACCTATCACTGACCTATCACTGACCTATATCACTGAGCTATCAGAGACATGTATCACTGACATATATCACTGACCTATATCACTGACCTATATCACTGACCTATCACTGACCTATATCACTGAGCTATCAGAGACATGTATCACTGACATATATCACTGACCTATCACAGACATATATCACTGACCTATCACTGACATATATCACTGACCTATCACAGACATATATCACTGACCTATATCACTGACCTATCACTGACCTATATCACTGACCTATCACTGACATATATCACTGACCTATCACTGACATGTATCACTGACCTATCACAGACATATATCACTGAGCTATCACTGACCTATCACAGACATATATCACTGAGCTATCACTGACCTATCATAGACATGTATCACTGAGCTATCACTGACATATACAACTGACCTATCACAGATATATATCACTGACATGTATCACTGACCTATCACTGACATGTATCACTGACCTATCACAGACATGTATCACTGAGCTATCACTGACATATACAACTGACCTTTCACTGACCTATATCACTGACATATATCACTGACCTATATCACTGACATATATCACTGACCTTTCACTGACCTATATCACTGACCTATATCACTGACCTATATCACTGACCTATATCACTGACCTATATCACTGACCTTTCACTGACCTATATCACTGACATATATCACTGACCTATATCACTGACATATATCACTGACCTATATCACTGACATATATCACTGACATCCTGTATATCACTGACCTATATCACTGACCTATATCACTGACCTATATCACTGACCTATATCACTGACATATATCACTGACCTATATCACTGACCTATATCACTGAGCTATCACTGACCTATATCACTGACCTTTCACTGACCTATATCACTGACCTATATCACTGACCTATATCACTGACCTATATCACTGACCTATATTACTGACATATATCACTGACCTTTCACTGACCTATATCACTGACCTATATCACTGACCTATCACTGACCTATATCACTGACCTATCACTGACCTATATCACTGAGCTATCAGAGACATGTATCACTGACATATATCACTGACCTATATCACTGACCTATATCACTGACCTATCACTGACCTATATCACTGAGCTATCAGAGACATGTATCACTGACATATATCACTGACCTATCACAGACATATATCACTGACCTATCACTGACATATATCACTGACCTATCACAGACATATATCACTGACCTATATCACTGACCTATCACTGACATATATCACTGACCTATATCACTGACCTATCACTGACATATATCACTGACCTATCACTGACATGTATCACTGACCTATCACAGACATATATCACTGAGCTATCACTGACCTATCACAGACATATATCACTGAGCTATCACTGACCTATCATAGACATGTATCACTGAGCTATCACTGACATATACAACTGACCTATCACAGATATATATCACTGACATGTATCACTGACCTATCACTGACATGTATCACTGACCTATCACAGACATGTATCACTGACCTATCACAGACATATATCACTGACCTATCACAGACATGTATCACTGACATATATCACTGACCTATCACAGACATGTATCACTGACCTATCACAGACATGTATCACTGACCTATATCACGTCAACAGTGAAGAGGAAACTCTGGGATTCTGGCCTACTCGTTTCTCTGTCCAGTGTCTGTGTCTTAATCTTTTATTTTTATCGGCCAGTCTGAGATAAGGCTTTTTCTTTGCAACTCTGCCTAGAAGGCCAGCATCCCGGAGTCGCCTCTTCACTGTTGATGTTGAGACTGGTGTTTTGCGGGTACTATTTAATGAAGCTACCAGCTGAGGACTTGTGAGTCGTTTGTTTCTCAAACTAGACACTCTAATGTACTTGTCCTCTTGCTCATGTGTGCACCGGGGCCTCCCACTCCTCTTTCTATTCTGGTTAGAGCCAGTTTGCTCTGTTCTGTGAAGGGAGTAGTACACAGCGTTGTACGAGAGCTTCAGTTTGTTGGCAATTTCTCGCATGGAATAGCCTTAATTTCTCAGAACAAGATTAGACTGACAAGTTTCAGAAAAAAAGTTATTTGTTTCTGGCCAGTTTGAGCATGTAATCGAACCCACAAATGCTGATGCTCCAGATACTCAACTAGTCTAAAGAAGACCAGTTTTATTGCTTCTTTAATTAGCTCTACAGTTTCCAGCTGTGCTAACATAATTGCAAAAGGGTTTTCTAATGATCAACTAGACTTGGATGAGCTAACACAGCATGCCATTGGAACACAGGAGTGATGGTTGCTGATGATGGTCCTCTGTACGCCTATGTAGATATTCCATTAAAAATCTGCCGTTTCCAGCTACAATAGTAATTTACAACATTAACAATGTCTACACTGTATTTCTGATGAATTTGATCAGCTCTTATGACTGTCTCTGTTCTAATGTGTCTTATCCCTCCATCTCTTATGACTGTCTCTGTTCTGATGTGTCTTATCTCCCTCCATCTTTTATGACTTTCTCTGTTCTGATGTGTCTTATCTCCTCCAGCTCTTATGACTGTCTCTGTTCTGATGTGTCTTATCCCTCCATCTGTTATGACTGTCTCTGTTCTGATGTGTCTTATCCCTCCATCTCTTATGACTGTCTCTGTTCTGATGTGTCTTATCCCTCCATCTCTTATGACTGTCTCTGTTCTGATGTGTCTTATCCCTCCATCTCTTATGACTGTCTCTGTTCTGATGTGTCTTATCCCTCCATCTCTTATGACTGTCTCTGTTCTGATGTGTCTTATCCCTCCATCTCTTATGACTGTCTCTGTTCTGATGTGTTCTTATGACTGTCTCTGTTCTGATGTGTTTTATCTCCTCCATCTTATGACTGTCTCTGTTCTGATGTGTCTTATCTCCTCCATCTCTTATGACTGTCTCTGTTCTGATGTGTTTTATCTCCCTCCAGCTCTTATGACTGTCTCTGTTCTGATGTGTCTTATCTCCCTCCATCTCTTATGACTGTCTCTGTTCTGATGTGTCTTATCTCCTCCAGCTCTTATGACTGTCTCTGTTCTGATGTGTCTTATCCCTCCATCTCTTATGACTGTCTCTGTTCTGATGTGTTCTTATGACTGTCTCTGTTCTGATGTGTTTTATCTCCCTCCATCTCTAATGACTGTCTCTGTTCTGATGTGTTTTATCTCCCTCCATCTCTTATGACTGTCTCTGTTCTGATGTGTCTTATCCCTCCATCTCTTATGACTGTCTCTGTTCTGATGTGTCTTATCCCTCCAGCTCTTATGACTGTCTCTGTTCTGATGTGTCTTATCTCCCTCCATCTCTAATGACTGTCTCTGTTCTGATGTGTCTTATCTCCCTCCAGCTCTTATGACTGTCTCTGTTCTGATGTGTCTTATCTCCCTCCAGCTCTTATGACTGTCTCTGTTCTGATGTGTCTTATCTCCTCCATCTCTTATGACTGTCTCTGTTCTGATGTGTTCTTATCCCTCCATCTGTTCTGACTGTCTTGTTCTCCATCTCTTATGACTGTCTCTGTTCTGATGTGTCTTATCCCTCCATCTCTTATGACTGTCTCTGTTCTGATGTGTCTTATCTCCCTCCATCTCTTATGACTGTCTCTGTTCTGATGTGTCTTATCCCTCCATCTCTAATGACTGTCTCTGTTCTGATGTGTCTTATCCCCCTCCAGCTCTTATGACTGTCTCCTGGACAACCCTTTTGAACACAAGTGGCCCAAGCTTCCTGAGCTACCTGGGATTAACTACTCCATGGACGAGCAGTGTCGTTTTGATTTCGGCGTGGGCTACAAGATGTGCACCGCTGTAAGTCCCCTCCAGCAGCTCGCTAGACCCCTGAGATCTGAGAATAACGACTGTGACCGTTGGTGACGGGGCAGCCTGTCAATGTGTGTCCCGAATGGCACCCTATTCCATATATAGTGCACTGCTTTTTTTACCAGGGCCCATCAGGGAATATCTTGCCATTTGGGACGCAGATTCAGGACTGCATGGGGGCACTCAGTATCACTCAGGACTTTGATCTTCTGAGGATGGGATTCAAATATTACGAAGGTTAGTCTTAGAAGGAGCAGGGTCCTGCGTTCTCTTTATTATCCCCCTGGTCCATAGGCTTAGATAGTGGGCAGCTTTTTCCCTGTTTGAGATTGCAGAGGTGCCATGACTTCTGGGAAGAGACTTGGTGACCCGTAGACTGGCCACAGAAATGCAACTACCTCTCATCTCTCTCTCTGACCACCTCTTCCGTTCCTCTTCTCTCTGATCTCCTTTTCCCTACTCCTTTTCTCCTCTTCTCTCTGATCTCCTTTTCCCTACTCTCTCCTCTTCTCTCTGATCTCCTTTTCCCTACTCTCTCCTCTTCTCTCTGATCTCCTTTTCCCTACTCTCTCCTCTTCTCTCTGATCTCCTTTTCCCTACTCTCTCCTCTTCTCTCTGATCTCCTTTTCCCTACTCTCTCCTCTTCTCTCTGATCTCCTTTTCCCTCTCTCCTCTTCTCTCTTTTCCCTCTCTGATCTCCTTTCTTCCTCTGATCTCCTTTTCCTACTCTCTCCTCTTCTCTCTGATCTCCTTTTCCCTACTCTCTCCTCTTCTCTCTGATCTCCTTTTCCCTACTCTCTCCTCTTCTCTCTGATCTCCTTTTCCCTACTCTCTCCTCTTCTCTCTGATCTCCTTTTCCCTACTCTCTCCTCTTCTCTCTGATCTCCTTTTCCCTACTCTCTCCTCTTCTCTCTGATCTCCTTTTCCCTACTCTCTCCTCTTCTTTCTGATCTCCTTTTCCCTACTCTAACCTCTTCTCTGTCTCCTTTTCCCTACTCTCTCCTCTTCTCTGATCTCCTTTTCTACTCTCTCCTCTTCTCTCTGATCTCCTTTTCCCTACTCTCTCCTCTTCTCTCTGATCTCCTTTTTCTTAACGTCTGTCTGTCTGTCTGTCTGTCTGTCTGTCTGTCTGTCTGTCTGTCTGTCTGTCTGTCTGTCTGTCTGTCTGTCTGTCTGTCTGTCTGTCTGTCTGTCTGTCTGTCTGTCTGTCTGTCTGCCTGTCTGCCTGCCTGTCTGTCTGTCTGTCTGTCTGTCTGTCTGTCTGTCTGTCTGTCTGTCTGTCTGTCTGTCTGTCTGTCTGTCTGTCTGTTTGTCTGCCTGCCTGCCTGTCTGTCTGTCTGTCTGTCTGTCTGTCTGTCTGTCTGTCTGTCTGTCTGTCTGTCTGTCTGTCTGTCTGTCTGTCTGTCTGCCTGCCTGTCTGTCTGTCTGTCTGTCTGCCTGCCTGCCTGCCTGTCTGTCTGTCTGTCTGCCTGCCTGTCTGTCTGTCTGTCTGTCTGTCTGTCTGCCTGTCTGTCTCTCTCTCTCTCTCTCTCTCTCTCTCTCTCTCTCTCTCTCTCTCTCTCTCTCTCTCTCTCTCTCTCTCTCTCTCTCTCTCTCTTTATCCCTCGCTCCCCCCCCTCCTATAGTTCCGGACCTACGATCCCTGCAAGCAGCTGTGGTGTAGTCACCCTGACAACCAGTACTTTTGTAAGACCAAGAAGGGTCCTCCGGTGGATGGGACGGAGTGTGCACCGTCGAAGGTGGGAGACGGTTCGAAAACAAACCATGGATTTCTGATGACAATAGATACACCTAATAATATACAGGGCTATACTTCATCTTTAGAAACAGTTCTCCAAAAAGTACACAATTACTTGAAGAAGTTTTACTAAATTAATATTAGAAATAACATATCGGCCCGTTTGAATGTTATAGTGCTTATATTTGTTCTATGTCCCACATGTAGTGATGTCCAACTGCAATGGCTGTGTAACACAGGTGGCACCTTACCCATACATTTAAAGAGCATTTAATTTTTAAAAAAATAACATATCGGCTCGTTTGAATGTTATAATAATTTTTGTTGGGTGCTTATATTTGTTCTATGTGGCACCTTGCCCATACATTTTTTTATTTTATTTTTATTTTTTACTAGGCAAGTCAGTTAAGAAAAAAATCTTATTTTCAATGACAGCCTAGGAACAGTGGGTTAACTGCCTTGTTCAGGGGCAGAACCACAGATTTTGTACCTAGTCAGCTCGGGGATTTGAACTTGCAACCTTTCAGTTACTAGTCCAATGCTCTAACCACTAGGCTACCCTGCCGCCTCTACACTCTAAACACTAGGCTACCTGCCGTCCCTACACTCTAACCACTAGGCTACCCTGCCGCCTCTACACTCTAACCACTAGGCTACCTGCCGTCCCTACACTCTAACCACTAGGCTACCCTGCTGTCCCTACACTCTAACCACTAGGCTACCTGCCGCCTCCACACTCTAACCACTAGGCTACCCTGCCGTCCCTACACTCTAACCACTAGGCTACCCTGCCGTCCCTACACTCTAACCACTAGGCTACCTGCCGTCCCTACACTCTAACCACTAGGCTACCTGCCGTCCCTACACTCTAACCACTAGGCTACCTGCCGCCTCCACACTCTAACCACTAGGCTACCCTGCCGTCCCTACACTCTAACCACTAGGCTACCTGCCGCCTCTACACTCTAACCACTAGGCTACCCTGCCACCTCTACACTCTAACCACTAGGCTACCTGCCGTCCCTACACTCTAACCACTAGGCTACCTGCCGCCTCTACACTCTAACCACTAGGCTACCCTGCCGTCCCTACACTCTAAACACTAGGCTACCTGCCGTCCCTACACTCTAACCACTAGGCTACCCTGCCGCCTCCACACTCTAACCACTAGGCTACCCTGCCGCCTCTACACTCTAACCACTAGGCTACCTGCCGTCCCTACACTCTAACCACTAGGCTACCCTGCCGCCTCCACACTCTAACCACTAGGCTACCCTGCCGCCTCTACACTCTAACCACTAGGCTACCTGCCGTCCCTACACTCTAACCACTAGGCTACCCTGCCGCCTCTACACTCTAACCTCTAGGCTACCTGCCGTCCCTACACTCTAACCACTAGGCTACCTGCCGTCCCTACACTCTAACCACTAGGCTGCCCTGCCGCCTCTACACTCTAACCACTAGGCTACCTGCCGCCTCTACACTCTAACCACTAGGCTACCTGCCGCCTCTACACTCTAACCACTAGGCTACCCTGTTTAAGGAGCATGTAATCAGCTATTCATACTTCATGGACGAATAGTGTTCGTTCTCATGTTCTCTCCCTGTTCCTTTAGCCAGGATTGCTCAAAGCATAACAGTTGTTGTGAACTCTGACCCAGGAGATGTTCAGGGCTCATTCCTGCCATGGTTTTAATGCTAACGGAGCCAACGAATGGAGAGATATTGTATACATGTACGCACTGTTGACTCCACTGTCTCCTTTCTGAAAAAAAATATATATAAAACGTTTTTAAAAAATTAAGTACACAATAGCTCAAATGGATAAACAGAAGGAACAGTTTGAGTGTACTTACTAAGCATTTAATTAGCGTGAAGTTAGCATTTCATTGGCTAGTCATGATTAATGGAGTCACGGTGGTCATAACAGTGTTCTATCCATGTTCCTTTAGCTGGCATCGCTCTATGGAGTTGTCATATACCATTGACATGGCCAGGGCTCCATTCTAGCCATGGTTTTAATGAGAATAGGGCTGATAAATGGACAGATAGTCTATGTACTGTATGTACTGTATGTCCTGTTGACTCTCCTGTGTCCTGTCTGTTTAGTGGTGCTTCAAGGGCCACTGTATCTGGCGCTCCTCTAACCAGCCTCAGGGCCATGACGGTAACTGGGGGTCCTGGACTAAGTTTGGGTCCTGCTCCAGAACCTGTGGAGGTGGAGTACGCTCCCGGAGCAGAACTTGTAACAACCCTGTGTGAGTGTCTGTCATCTTGTCCTGCCATCTAAAGAGTCTTTGTTAACAGGAGTCACTGACATCACTTGAACATGGAAGGACATTGTAAAGGGAAAGGGGTCTAGGTGGGGAGGGCATTGTGGGTAGTGTGGGTAGAGATGTATTTATCTGGCTCCGGGGTGGGTTCTTAGGTCTCCTCACTGACGTTATCCTCTACATCCTGTTAGTACTTCTACCTACATCCTGTTAGTACTTCTACCTACATCCTGTTAGGACTTCTACCCACATCCTGTTAGGACTTCTACCTACATCCTGTTAGGACTTCTACCTACATCCTGTTAGGACTTCTACCTACATCCTGTTAGGACTTCTACCTACATCCTGTTAGGACTTCTACCTACATCCTGTTAGGACTTCTACCTACATCCTGTTAGTACTTCTACCTACATCCTGTTAGGACTTCTACCTACATCCTGTTAGTACTTCTACCTACATCCTGTTAGGACTTCTACCTACATCCTGTTAGGACTTCTACCTACATCCTGTTAGGACTTCTACCTACAGGCTATATGACTCATACACATAGTGTGACATTTAGTCGACAGATACTTGGTCTGTTTAGTCAGAGACGTGTCAGAGGATGTCTGAAGGAAAGCCGAGGGGATCATGTGTTTCTTTACGTTTTAACACTGTGTGTGTGTGTGTGTGTGTGTGTGTGTGTGTGTGTGTGTGTGTGTGTGTGTGTGTGTGTGTGTGTGTGTGTGTGTGTGTGTGTGTGTGTGCTCGCGCGCGCGCGTGCGTGCGTGCGTGCGTGTGTGTGTGTGTGTGTGTGTGTGCGTGTGTGTGTGTGTGTGTGTTTCCATGCGTGCGTGACTTTATGCGTATGCTGTATGTGAGTACGTGTCATCTAAATAATAATGAACCCTGTGTACTACATCATGGCCCTGACTAGAGACTCAGATCTCAGATCTAGTTAAATGGATCTAATCACTGAACCTGGACGACAGGCCCAGTTCTACCCTGATCCACATTACAGTTAAATGGATCTAATCACTGAACCTGGACATCCTGATCCACATTACAGTTAAATGGATCTAATCACTGAACCTGGATGACAGGCCCAGTTCTACTGATCCACATTACAGTTAAATGGATCTAATCACTGAACCTACATTCTTCCCTGATCCACATAGTTAAATGGATCTGAACCTGGACGACAGGCCCAGTTCTACATCCACATTACAGTTAAATGGAACTAATCACTGAACCTGGACGACAGGCCCAGTTCTACCCTGATCCACATTACAGTTAAATAGATCTGAACCTGGACGACAGGCCCAGTTCTACCCTGATCCACATTACAGTTAAATAGATCTAATCACTGAACCTGGACGACAGGCCCAGTTCTTCCCTGATCCACATTACAGTTAAATAGATCTGAACCTGGACGACAGGCCCAGTTCTACCCTGATCCACATTACAGTTAAATGGATCTGAACCTGGACGACAGGCCCAGTTCTACCCTGATCCACATTACAGTTAAATGGATCTAATCACTGAACCTGGACGACAGGCCCAGTTCTACCCTGATCCACATTACAGTTAAATAGATCTGAACCTGGACGACAGGCCCAGTTCTACCCTGATCCACATTACAGTTAAATGGATCTGAACCTGGACGACAGGCCCAGTTCTACCCTGATCCACATTACAGTTAAATAGATCTAATCACTGAACCTGGACGACAGGCCCAGTTCTACCCTGATCCACATTACAGTTAAATAGATCTGAACCTGGACGACAGGCCCAGTTCTACCCTGATCCACATTACAGTTAAATAGATCTAATCACTGAACCTGGACGACAGGCCCAGTTCTACCCTGATCCACATTACAGTTAAATAGATCTGAACCTGGACGACAGGCCCAGTTCTACCCTGATCCACATTACAGTTAAATAGATCTGAACCTGGACGACAGGCCCAGTTCTACCCTGATCCACATTACAGTTAAATGGATCTGAACCTGGACGACAGGCCCAGTTCTACCCCTGATCCACATTACAGTTAAATGGATCTGAACCTGGACGACAGGCCCAGTTCTACCCTGATCCACATTACAGTTAAATGGATCTGAACCTGGACGACAGGCCCAGTTCTACCCTGATCCACATTACAGTTAAATGGATCTGAACCTGGACGACAGGCCCAGTTCTACCCTGATCCACATTACAGTTAAATGGATCTGACCTGGACGACAGGCCCAGTTCTACCCTGATCCACATTACAGTTAAATAGATCTAATCACTGAACCTGGACGTGTGGCCCAGTTCTACCCTGATCCACATTACAGTTAAATAGATCTGAACCTGGACGACAGGCCCAGTTCTACCCTGATCCACATTACAGTTAAATAGATCTAATCACTGAACCTGGACGACAGGCCCAGTTCTACCCTGATCCACATTACAGTTAAATAGATCTAATCACTGAACCTGGACGACAGGCCCAGTTCTACCCTGATCCACATTACAGTTAAATGGATCTAATCACTGAACCTGGATTCTACCCTGATCCACATTACAGTTAAATAGATCTGAACCTGGACGACAGGCCCAGTTCTACCCTGATCCACATTACAGTTAAATAGATCTGAACCTGGACGACAGGCCCAGTTCTACCCTGATCCACATTACAGTTAAATAGATCTGAACCTGGACGACAGGCCCAGTTCTACCCTGATCCACATTACAGTTAAATAGATCTGAACCTGGACGACAGGCCCAGTTCTACCCTGATCCACATTACAGTTAAATGGATCTGAACCTGGACGACAGGCCCAGTTCTACCCTGATCCACATTACAGTTAAATGGATCTGAACCTGGACGACAGGCCCAGTTCTACCCTGATCCACATTACAGTTAAATGGATCTGAACCTGGACGACAGGCCCAGTTCTACCCTGATCCACATTACAGTTAAATGGATCTGAACCTGGACGACAGGCCCAGTTCTACCCTGATCCACATTACAGTTAAATGGATCTGAACCTGGACGACAGGCCCAGTTCTACCCTGATCCACATTACAGTTAAATAGATCTAATCACTGAACCTGGACGACAGGCCCAGTTCTACCCTGATCCACATTACAGTTAAATAGATCTGAACCTGGACGACAGGCCCAGTTCTACCCTGATCCACATTACAGTTAAATAGATCTAATCACTGAACCTGGACGACAGGCCCAGTTCTACCCTGATCCACATTACAGTTAAATAGATCTAATCACTGAACCTGGACGACAGGCCCAGTTCTACCCTGATCCACATTACAGTTAAATGGATCTAATCACTGAACCTGGACGACAGGCCCAGTTCTACCCTGATCCACATTACAGTTAAATAGATCTGAACCTGGACGACAGGCCCAGTTCTACCCTGACAGGCCCAGTTCTACCCTGATCCACATTACAGTTAAATGGATCTGAACCTGGACGATCTAATCACATTACAGAACCTGGACGACAGGCCCAGTTCTACCCTGATCCACATTACAGTTAAATAGATCTAATCACTGAACCTGGACGACAGGCCCAGTTCTACCCTGATCCACATTACAGTTAAATAGATCTGAACCTGGACGACAGGCCCAGTTCTACCCTGATCCACATTACAGTTAAATAGATCTAATCACTGAACCTGGACGACAGGCCCAGTTCTACCCTGATCCACATTACAGTTAAATAGATCTAATCACTGAACCTGGACGACAGGCCCAGTTCTACCCTGATCCACATTACAGTTAAATGGATCTAATCACTGAACCTGGACGACAGGCCCAGTTCTACCCTGATCCACATTACAGTTAAATAGATCTGAACCTGGACTTCTACCCTGATCCACATTACAGTTAACCTGGACGACAGGCCCAGTTCTACCCTGATCCACATTACAGTTAAATGGATCTGAACCTGGACTTCTAATCCACATTACAGAAATAGATCTGAACCTGGACGACAGGCCCAGTTCTACCCTGATCCACATTACAGTTAAATAGATCTAATCACTGAACCTGGACGACAGGCCCAGTTCTACCCTGATCCACATTACAGTTAAATAGATCTGAACCTGGACGACAGGCCCAGTTCTACCCTGATCCACATTACAGTTAAATAGATCTAATCACTGAACCTGGACGACAGGCCCAGTTCTACCCTGATCCACATTACAGTTAAATGGAACTAATCACTGAACCTGGACGACAGGCCCTCCTGGGCTGCATCCCAAATTGCACTCTATTCCCTATTCACTGCACTACTTTTGACCTGGGTCCATGGGGAACAGGGTGCTATTTGGGATACACACTAGGTGTTGATTACTGGGTTGTTTGTTTATCGTTTCCGTGTTGTCGCCCCCTGTCTCCAGGCCTGCGTACGGCGGTCGGGATTGCCCCGGGTCCGCCTTCGATTACCAGATGTGTAACATGGAGGAGTGTGTCGGACCCTACGAGGACTTCCGCGCTCAACAGTGTGTCCAGAGGAGCAACAAATATCACAAGAACACCAAGCACACCTGGCTACCTTACGAACACCCAGATGGTAGGACACAGCCCGCTTCCCACATGGAACACTACGCCTTTTAGTGCGCTATTTTAGACCAAGGTCAAATGGATTGTAGTGAGTAATGTTAAACTTTACAGTAAAGAAACTCAGAGATGAGTTTGGGGAGGAAGGGTGGCCTTGTGGTTAGAGCGTTGGACTAGTAACCGGTAGGTTGCAAACCCCCGAGCTGACAAGATACAAATCTGTCGTTCTGCAGTTAACCCACTGTTCAGTTAACCCACTGTTCCCAGACCAGTTTCCTAGAACCCCACTGTTCCTAGACCAGTTAACCCACTGTTCCTAGTTAACCCACTGTTCCTAGACCAGTTAACCCACTGTTCCTAGGCCGTCATTGAAAATAAGAATTTGTTCTTAACTGACTTGCCTAGTTAAATAATAATAAAATTAAAATAAATAAATGTTGCAGCTGGGTTGTTGTAGTGAGTAATGTTAAACTTACAGTAAAGAAACTCCAAATGTCAATGCCTGCGTCACAAATCAAACCCTATTCCCGAGATGGTGCACTAATTGTGACCAGGACTCTGGTCAAGAGTAGTGCACTGTTTAGGGATTAGGTGCCATTTTGGATATTACCACATTGTAAAGTATTGGCTTGATTGATTAAGCCCTGCCGTTCTAAAAGGTGAATCCATAATGTCCACTAGGGGTCGCTATTGGCAATAAAAGGATTATAATACATATTAACCATAATAGCACAGTTTCTATACAATAATAATAATTTCTACATGAATTATATATTATATTATATATTATATTATATAAGCAATAATAATAATATATAAACAATAATAAATCAACCAAATATGTTTTTATACATTTACAATACGTGTTTCTTTAACACAAACAATATAACTGTAACAAAGAGATACATAGAGGATGAATGGGAGGGAGAGACACATATATATATATATATTCAAAAGTATGTGGACACCCTTTCAAATTAGTGGATTCGGCTATTTCAGCCACACACAGGTGTACAAAATCGAGGACATGGCCATGCAATCTCCATAGACAAACACTGGCAGTAGAATGGTCTTACTGAAGTGCTCAGTGACTTTCAAAGTCACACCGTCCGACAAGTCAGTTTGTGAAATTTCTGCCCTGCAACAGCTGCCCCGGTTAGCTGCGAGTGCTGTTATTGTGAAGTGGAAATGCCTAGGAGCAACAACGGCTCAGCCGCAAAGTGGTAGGCCACACAAGCTCACAGAATGGGACCGGCGAGTGCTGAAGTGCGTAGCGTGTAAAAATCATCTGTCCTCAGTTGCAACACTCACTACTGAGTTCCAAACTGCCTCTGGAAGCAACAACAAATTTTCATCGGGAGCTTCGTGAAATGGGTTTCCATGGCCGTGCAGCTGCACACAAGCCTAAGATCACCATGCGCGATGCCAAGTGTCGGCTGGAGGGGTGTAAAGCTCTGGGGCAGTGGAAACGTGAACTGGAGTGATGAATCCCGCTTCACCATCTGGCCGTCTTACGGAAGAATCTGGGTTTGGCGAATGCCAGGAGAATGCTACCTGCCTGAATGCATAGTGCCAACTGTAAAGTTTGGTGGAGGAGGAATAATGGTCTGGGGCTGTTTTTCATGGTTCGAGCTAGGCCCCTTAGGTCCAGTTAAGGGAAATCTTAATGCTACAGCATACAACGACATTCTAGATGATTCTATGCTTCCAACTTTGTGGCAACAGTTTGAGGAAGGCCCCTTTCCTGGTTCAGCATGATAACAATGCCCCCGTGCACAAAGCGAGGTCCATACAGAAAGGGTTTGTCGAGATCGGTGTGGAAGAACTTGACTGGCCTGCAGAACCCTGACCTCAACCACATCGAACACCTTTGGGATGAATTGGAACGCCGACTGCGATCCCAACATCAGTGCCCGACCTCACTAATGCTCTTGTGGCTAAATGGAAGCAAGTCCCCGTAGCAATGTTCCAACAATCGAGTGGATAAGTCTTCCCAGAAGAGTGGAGGCTGTTATAGCAGCAAAGGAGGGACCTACTCCATATTAATGCCCTTTGTTTTAGAATGAGATGTTGGATGAGCAAGTGTCCACATACTTTTGATCATGTAGAGTGTGTGACTCAGTGTTCCTCATTAATGTCTAAAGTCAGACCACTGCTGGTGAGACACTGACAGAAGTCGACAAGAGTATCTGGACATTAAATAGAACTTGTGAATAACATACAGGAACATCAACATCACACACAGCAGTCTAACCATTTCAGACGCCCACATGTGTGGTGTGAATAACATACAGGAACATCAACATCACACACAGCAGTCTAACCATTTCAGACGCCCACATGTGAACTGAGCAACATCAACATCACACACAGCAGTCTAACCATTTCAGACGACATGTGAACTGAGCTATCCTCTCTGGCCTTGTGTTCCTAAAGGTCAACGAAAGCAGAAGAGATACAATGCAAACTTTCTCTTGTCATTTATTTAGTTTATCATCCCTCAGTCAGGACTAAAATATGTGTTCATTTTGTTTTCTTTCTCTGGGAGTTTTACTAGTCACAGTGCCTCTGCGTTACTTTCTCTCTGGTATCTTAGACTGGGTGTCCTCTAGGGAGTTTTACTAGCCACAGTGCCTCTGCATTACTTTCTCTCTGGTATCTTAGACTGGGTATCCTCTAGGGAGTTTTACTAGCCACAGTGCCTCTGCATTACTTTCTCTCTGGTATCTTAGACTGGGTGTCCTCTAGGGAGTTTTACTAGCCACAGTGCTTCTGCGTTACTTTCTCTCTGGTATCTTAGACTGGGTATCCTCTAGGGAGTTTTACTAGCCACAGTGCCTCTGCGTTACTTTCTCTCTGGTATCTTAGACTGGGTATCCTCTAGGGAGTTTTACTAGCCACAGTGCTTCTACCTCTGCATTACTTTCTCTCTGGTATCTTAGACTGGGTATCCTCTAGGGAGTTTTACTAGCAACAGTGCTTCTGCCTCTGCATTGCTTTCTCTCTGGTATCTTAGACTGGGTATCCTCTAGGGAGTTTTACTAGCCACAGTGCTTCTACCTCTGCATTACTTTCTCTCTGGTATCTTAGACTGGGTATCCTCTAGGGAGTTTTACTAGCCACAGTGCTTCTGCCTCTGCATTGCTTTCTCTCTGGTATCTTAGACTGGGTATCATCTAGGGAGTTTTACTAGCCACTGTGCTTCTGCCTCTGCATCACATTCTCTCTGGTATCTTAGACTGGGTTTCTGAAAAGCACTTTGTGACAACTGCTGATGTAAAAAGGGCTTTATAAAATACATTTGATTGATTGATTGATTGATCTTCACCCATGTAGAGGCTCACAAGTGTGAGTTGAGCTGTCAGTCCAAAGAGACCGGTGAGGTGGTGGTCATGAACCAGGTGATGCATGATGGGACGCGGTGCAGCTACACAGACCCTTTCAGTGTCTGCACCCGGGGGGAATGTCTGGTATGTACAGTATAGCTATCTCTCTATCTATACCTCTGTCTATCGATTCCTCTCTATCTATACCTAACTATCTATACCTCTATCTATACCTCTATCTATACCTCTATCTATACCTCTATCTATACCTCTCTATCTGTACCTCTCTATCTATACTCTCTCTATCCATACCTCTCTATCTATACCTCTCTATCTATACCTAACAATCTATACCTCTATCTATACCTCACTATCTGTACCTCTCTATCTGTACCTCTCTATCTATACCTCACTATCTATACCTCTCTATCTATACCTCTCTATCTGTACCTCTCTATCTGTACCTCTCTATCTATACCTCACTATCTATACCTCTCTATCTGTACCTCTCTATCTATACCTCACTATCTATACCTCTCTATCTATACCTCTCTATCTGTACCTCTCTATCCATACCTCACTATCTATACCTCACTTTCTATACCTCTCTATCTACACCTCTCTATCTATACCTTCTATCTATACCTCTAGCTATACCTAGCTATACCTCTCTATCTATACCTCTCTATCTACACCTCACTATCTATACCTCTCTATCTATACCTCTCTATCTATACCTCTATATCTATACATCTCTATCTCTATACCTCTATCTACACCTCTCTATCTATACCTTTCTATCTATACCTCTAGCTATACCTCTAGCTATACCTCTCTATCTATACCTCTCTATCTACACCTCACTATCTATACCTCTATATCTATACCTCTCTATCTATCTATACCTCACTATCTATACCTCTCTATCTATACATCTCTATCTATACCTCTCTATCTACACCTCTCTATCTATACCTTTCTATCTATACCTTTCTATCTATACCTCTCTATCTATACCTCTCTATCTATACCTCTCTATCTATACCTCTCTATCTGTACCTCTCTCTTTATACCTCTCTATCTGTACCTCTCTCTATATGTACCTCTCTTTATCTATACCTCTCTATCTATACCTTTGTATCTATGCGTCTCTATCTATACCTCTATCTGTACCTCTCTCTATCTATACCTCTCTATATCTACAGGGGCTTCAGTGCCTCTCTCTCTCTGTTCCTCTCTCTCTCTGTTTCTCTCTCTCTCTCTCTGTCTCTCTCTCTCTCTCTGTCTCTCTCTCTCTGTTTCTCTCTCTCTCCCCTCTGTCTTTCCATGAAGTCTACTTTTTGATTGGAGGTTAGATACCATAACAGACGTTGGCATTTTCCAGACCAGACCAAAACGTTTGTAGATTGAGGGCCAGATTCAACATATGTTATGTCTCCTTTACCAATCTGTGTCTTGGATAGATTGGTATCGCTTCTATAGCAGAAGTCTGGAGAGTAGTGTTCCACTGCAAGTCAGACGGCCTAGAAGGAGCCTCCCCAGCCTAGACTGAGCCTCCCCAGCCTAGACTGAGCCTCCCCAGCCTAGAAGGAGCCTCACCCAGCCTAGAAGGAGCCTCCCCAGCCTAGAAGGAGCCTCCCCAGCCTAGACTGAGCCTCCCCCAGCCTAGACTGAGCCTCCCCAGCCTAGACTGAGCCTCCCCAGCCTAGACTGAGCCTCCCCCCCAGCCTAGAAGGAGCCTCCCCCAGCCTAGACTGAGCCTCCCAGCCTAGACTGAGCCTCCCCCAGCCTAGACTGAGCCTCCTCAGCCTAGACTGAGCCTCCCCCAGCCTAGACTGAGCCTCCCAGCCTAGAAGAGCCTCCCCCAGCCTAGAAGGAGCCTCCCCAGCCTAGAAGGAGCCTCCCCCAGCCTAGACTGAGCCTCCCCAGCCTAGACTGAGCCTCCCCCAGCCAGCCTAGAAGGAGCCTCCCCAGCCTAGAAGAGCCTCCCCAGCCTAGAAGGAGCCTCCCCAGCCTAAGGAGCAGTCCCCAGCCTAAAGGGGCCTCCCCAGGTTGATTGACTGAGCCTCCTCTCCCAGCATGTGGGCTGCGACAAAGAGGTTGGCCTCCCCAAACAAGAAGACAAGTGTGGAGTCTCCCCCAGCCTGTCAGACTGAGCCTCACCAAGATACCAAAGAAAACAGGTAAGATTGGGCCTCCCCAGGGTGAAACCACACTTCCCAACATTATGTGTTATTTCATTTATCAATCAATACTTGATATTACAGCTTGAAAACCCTAAAATCCTCTCCGACATTCTTAGGTAGAACCCCAGCCCAGACCTTTCCAGCCTTCTACGTGGAATAAAATAGCCTCCACCAACCAAAAAGGGTTCTACCTGGAACCTCCCCTAGCCTGGGGAGCTGCTGAAGAACCTTTGACCATGTAGCCTCCCTTTCCTTCTAGGAGCCTCCCCAGCAAGAAGGAGCCTGGAACCAGCCTAAAGGTTTCCTCCCCAGGGGACAGCTGAAGAACCCTTTGAGCCTGTAGAACCCCCAGCCAGACTGACGTGGAGCCTAGTTCTACCTGAATCAAAAAGGTCCCAGGGGACAACTGAAGAACCCTTTTGAGCCTGTAGAACCCTTTCCCCAGAGTTCTACATGGAATCCAAAAGGGTTCTCCCCCAGAACCATAAAGGTTTCCCCCAGCCTGAGAACCCTTCTGGAAGCCTTGGTTCCAAGAGTGAATGGCAGTCACTGTGTTATGAATCAGTTGGTGACTCTTGACTCTTTGATAAGAGTCCCCCAGGTGATTGACTGACTGTTTTAGTCACCCTGTGTTCACCCAGCAGCCCTTGACATGTACACAGACTAAACACAAAACACTGCTATCACCGGTTCAACACAAGTATAATTAGACACGTTTCTCCTCTGTTAGAGTCACTAGTAGGCCTGGGGTTGTCTGTATCATGAGTCTCCCAGTAGGATGACAATGAATAAGGTCACATGGACAGGGGGACCTCACCTAGATCAGACTGCTACTCTGAAACATATGATAGATATCATCCCTGGTCTGTGTTATTCTGTGGCTCACCAGGATTAACTCCACACAACCCGTTGTCTTATTGTGTTGTCCTATAGGCATGCTGAAGATGTTTCATATTGTCTTGTTGTGTTGTCCTATAGACCTGCTGAAGATGTTTCAAAAATCTTGTTGTCCTCCGACATTCTTAAGATGTTTCAATTGTCTTGTTGAGTTCCATGTAGAACCCTTGTCCTACAGACCTGGATGTTTCATATTGTCTTGTTGTGTTGTCCTATAGACATGGTGATGTTTCACCTGTTGTCCTAAGACTCTGCTGAAGATGTTCTACCTGGAACCTTGTTGTGTTCTCCTATAGACATGCTGAAGATGTTTCATATTGTCTTTTGTGTTGTCCTATGACCTAAGATGTTTCATATTGTCTTGTTGTTGTCCTATAGACATGGTGATGTTCTATTGTCTTGGAACCTGCTGAAGATGTTTCATATTGTCTTGTTGTGTTGTCCTATGACCTGCTGAAGATGTTTCATATTGTCTTGTTGTGTTGTCCTATAGACCTCTGACATGTTTCATATTGTCTTGTTTCTCCTATGGGGACCTGCTGGAAGATGTTCTCATATTGTCTTGTTGTGTTGTCCTATAGGTTGGTGATGTTTCATATTGTCTTGTTGTCCTATAGACCTGCTGAAGATGTTTCATATTGTCTTGTTGTCCTATAGACCAAGATTTTAGTCACCCTGAAGATGTTCACCCAGCTTGTTGTCCTATAGACATGTTGATGTTTTCAGATCCTAAACACAAAACCTGCTGAAGGTTTCATGGTCTTGTTGTGTTGTCCTTAGACACGTTTCTCCTCTGTTGTGTTGACTTAGAGGCATGCTGAAGATGTTTCATATTGTCTTGATGTGTTGTCCTATAGACCTGCTGAAGATGTTTCATATTGTCTTGTTGTCCTATAGACATGGTGATGTTTTCATATCCTCTTGTTGTGTTGTCCTCATAGACCTGCTGAAGATGTTTCATATTGTCTTGTTGTCCTATAGACATGGTGATGTTTTCATATCCTCTTGTTGTGTTGTCCTATAGACCTGCTGAAGATGTTTCATATTGTCTTGTTGTCCTATAGACATGGTGATGTTTTCATATCCTCTTGTTGTGTTGTCCTATAGACCTGCTGAAGATGTTTCATATTGTCTTGTTGTGTTGTCCTATAGACCTGCTGAAGATGTTTCATATTGTCTTGTTGTCCTATAGTCCTGCTGAAGATGTTTCATATTGTCTTGTTGTGTTGTCCTATAGACCTGCTGAAGATGTTTCATATTGTCTTGTTGTCCTATAGACATGGTGATGTTTTCATATCCTCTTGTTGTGTTGTCCTATAGACCTGCTGAAGATGTTTCATATTGTCTTGTTGTCCTATAGACATGGTGATGTTTTCATATCCTCTTGTTGTGTTGTCCTATAGACCTGCTGAATATGTTTCATATTGTCTTGTTGTGTTGTCCTATAGACCTGCTGAAGATGTTCCATATTGTCTTGTTGTCCTATAGACATGGTGATGTTTCATATTGTCTTGTTGTGTTGTCCTATAGACCTGCTGAAGATGTTTCATATTGTCTTGTTGTCCTATAGACATGGTGATGTTTTCATATCCTCTTGTTGTGTTGTCCTATAGACATGGTGATGTTTCACATTGTCTTGTTGTGTTGTCCTATAGACATGGTGATGTTTCATATTGTCTTGTTGTGTTGTCCTATAGACATGGTGATGTTTCATATTGTCTTGTTGTCCTATAGACCTGCTGAAGATGTTTCATATTGTCTTGTTGTGTTGTCCTATAGACATGGTGATGTTTCATATTGTCTTGTTGTGTTGTCCTATAGACCTGCTGAAGATGTTTCATATTGTCTTGTTGTGTTGTCCTATAGACATGGTGATGTTTTCATATCCTCTTGTTGTGTTGTCCTATAGACCTGCTGAAGATGTTTCATATTGTCTTGTTGTCCTATAGACATGGTGATGTTTCATATTGTCTTGTTGTCCTATAGACATGGTGATGTTTCATATTGTCTTGTTGTCCTATAGACCTGGTGATGTTTCATATTGTCTTGTTGTGTTGTCCTATAGACATGGTGATGTTTCATATTGTCTTGTTGTGTTGTCCTATAGACCTGCTGAAGATGTTTCATATTGTCTTGTTGTCCTATAGACATGGTGATGACCTGTTGTCCTGACATGGTGATGTTTCATATTGTCTTGTTGTCCTATAGACATGGTGATGTTTCATATTGTCTTGTTGTGTTGTCCTATAGACATGGTGATGTTTCATATTGTCTTGTTGTCCTATAGACATGGTGATGTTTCATATTGTCTTGTTGTCCTATAGACATGGTGATGTTTTCATATCCTCTTGTTGTGTTGTCCTATAGACCTGCTGAAGATGTTTCATATTGTCTTGTTGTCCTATAGACATGGTGATGTTTTCATATCCTCTTGTTGTGTAGTCCTATAGACATGGTGATGTTTCAGATTGTCTTGTTGTCCATAGACATGGTGATGTTTCTATGTGTGTTGTTATCTTGTTGTGTTGTCCTATAGACATGGTGATGTTTCATATTGTCTTGTTGTGTTGTCCTATAGACCTGGTGATGTTTCATATTGTCTTGTTGTGTTGTCCTATAGACATGGTGATGTTTCATATTGTCTTGTTGTGTTGTCCTATAGACATGGTGATGTTTCATATTGTCTTGTTGTCCTATAGACATGGTGATGTTTCATATTGTCTTGTTGTGTAGTCCTATAGACATGGTGATGTTTCATATTGTCTTGTTGTGTTGTCCTATAGACATGGTGATGTTTCATATTGTCTTGTTGTGTTGTCCTATAGACATGGTGATGTCATATTGTCTTGTTGTCCTATAGACATGGTGATGTTTCATATTGTCTTGTTGTGTTGTCCTATAGACATGGTGATGTTTCATATTGTCTTGTTGTGTTGTCCTATAGACATGGTGATGTTTCATATTGTCTTGTTGTGTTGTCCTATAGACATGGTGATGTTTCATATTGTCTTGTTGTGTTGTCCTATAGACATGGTGATGTTTCATATCCTCTTGTTGTGTTGTCCTATAGACATGGTGATGTTTCATATCCTCTTGTTGTGTTGTCCTATAGGCATGGTGATGTTTCATATCCTCTTGTTGTGTTGTCCTATAGGCATGCTGAAGATGTTTGATATTCCGATCGGTGCCCGGCACATCGTTATAGAGGAGAATGAGACTTCCTCCCACATAATTGGTAAGTGTGTCTCGTTACAGCATGATAAAACACCTTTGGGATTAATTGGAATGACGACTGTGAGCCACAGACCTAATCACCCAACATCAGTGCCCCCGACCTCACTAATGCTCTTGTGTCTGAATGGAAGCAAGTCCCCACAGCGATGTTCCAGCATCTAGTGGAAAGCCTTCCCAAAAGAGTGGAGGCTGTTATAGCAGCAAAGGGAGGACCAACTCCATACTAATGACCATGATTTAGGAATGAGATATTCAACAAGCTTTTGGCCAAGTAGTGTACATTTACAGTAGGGACATCCGCAGAGCATGACTACAGAACTCAACACACACACACACACACACACACACACACACACACACACACACACACACACACACACACACACACACACACACACACACACACACACACACACACACACACACACACACACACACACACACAGTTGGAACAGTTGTCCCCCCTGTATAGCCTGTTGTGCTGGTCCTGTCAGACTATCCAACGAATGAAAACACATTGTGAATCAGATGTTTTCCTTTGTGTTTCACAGCTGTTAAGAATCAAGTCACAGGCAGCTTCATATTGAACGCAAAAAGTGGAGATGCCAAGTCCAGAACCTTCATCGAGAGCGGTTTGGAGTGGGAGTACGTCTTCGGAAGCGGCGAGAAAGAAACCCTGAAAACAATCGGCCCCCTTCACGAGGGCATCGTTGTTCTGGTAAGAAGACGAAACTGATGGATCTAGTAAGCCGCACACCCAGACACACATACACACACACTCACCCAGACATGTGCACACACACACATACATACCCAGACATGTGCATGCACGCACACACACACACACACACACACATACACACACATACACACACAGACACACACACACCCAGACACGTGCACACACACGCAGACACGTGCACACACCCAGACACGTGCACACACACACACACATACACACCCAGAAACGTGCACACACACACGCACACATACACACCCAGACACGTGCACACACACACATACACACCCAGACACGTGCACACACACACATACACACCCAGACACGTGCACACACACACACACACACACACACACACACACACACACACACACACACACACACACATACAGGCTGAATTTTTCAACATTGACAAGTGACAGTTGAGGTGCAGGTGTGCATCGCCTCAATTCTCATTTTACCCAAAACAGGCCGACCCAAGTGATCACTATCCGACACAGCAGCATGTGGTCAGAAGATACAGGACTCCGTTCCCAATGGTTCACATTGAGGTTCAAATCAAATCAAATCAAATGTATTTATATAGCCCTTCGTACATCAGCTGATATCTCAAAGTGCTGTACAGAAACCCAGCCTAAAACCCCAAACAGCAAACAATGCAGGTGTAGAAGCACGGATGAATTCAGCTACACATTCCAGTCAGTCCCCTAGAAAGACAGTGGAGCACCTTCACTGTGATTTTAATCATCTTTGATTGTCCACTAGTGGTAATTAGTGCTTTTCTAAATCGGTTTCGGTACGATTAGTAAAACAAAATATTGTGGTTTTCAATTTCGGTTTCGATAACATTAAATGTATTATAGTGACTTTTTAATGGTAATTACAAAGCCAAAAATAGTAAAAATGTCATTGCCAAAGCATTGAAAATATTCCATTGTCTCTGTCAGGTCCACATTGGGTTAGACATCATTAGAAAAATAGGGAATTACTATGAAATAATACAATATTCAGTTGTATATTTACTTAGTTTTAATTTAATGACTATAATAATGACAATATTTTTCATTCCTTAAAGTCATCATCGCATCTCTGGCAGTAGCAGTCAGCCGTCATCCTATCTAGCTAGGCTAGCAAGGGATTCTGGTCATTGTGGTTAATTACCGCTTTTATGTGCTGAACTAGGTTGAAAATTTGCTTAATGAAAAACTTCATCTCCCTTCAGCCCATCGTCTCACTTAGTTCTTGAGATGATTTATCTTGTGAATGATTTGATTTCCCTTGTGAATGATTTGATTTCCCTCTAGAGGAAATGTGCATTGGTTTCACAAATAACGGAACAAAATGGAATTCAAGTAATTGAACTGACGTTAGTGAATTAGTTGTTTAATAATCGAAAAAAAATCAGAAATGTTGGTTAATTGCTCAGCACTATTGTCCACTGTGTGTGTGTGTGTTTTACTATCTTTGTGGGGACCAGAAGTCCTTACAAGGATTGTAAAACGAGGACATTTCGAACAAGTAGGAACATTTCACCTGTCCCCACAAGGAAGAAAGCTATTTTAGGCTCCGGATTTTAGGCTTCGGTTTGGGGTTAATGTTAAGGTCAGACTTAGGTTTGGGGTTAATGTTAAGGTCAGACTTAGGTTTGGGGTTAATGTTAAGGTCAGACTTAGGTTTGGGGTTAATGTTAAGGTCAGACTTAGGTTTGGGGTTAATGTTAAGGTCAGACTTAGGTTAAGGGTTAGGATTTGGGGTTAATGTTAAGGTCAGACTTAGGTTTGGGGTTAATGTTAAGGTCAGACTTAGGTTTGGGGTTAATGTTAAGGTCAGACTTAGGTTTGGGGTTAATGTTAAGGTCAGACTTAGGTTAAGGGTTAGGTTTGGGGTTAGGATTTGGGGTTAATGTTAAGGTCAGACTTAGGTTAAGGGTTAGGTTTGGGGTTAGGATTTGGGGTTAATGTTAAGGTCAGACTTAGGTTAAGGGTTAGGTTTGGGGTTAGGATTTGGGGTTAATGTTAAGGTCAGACTTAGGTTAAGGGTTAGGTTTGGGGTTAGGATTTGGGGTTAATGTTAAGGTCAGACTTAGGTTAAGGGTTAGGTTTGGGGTTAGGATTTGGGGTTAATGTTAAGGTCAGACTTAGGTTAAGGGTTAGGTTTGGGGTTAGGATTTGGGGTTAATGTTAAGGTCAGACTTAGGTTAAGGGTTAGGTTTGGGGTTAGGATTTTAAGGGGTTAATTTGTTAATGTTAAGGTCAGACTTAGGTTAAGGGTTAGGTTTGGGGTTAGGATTTGGGGTTAATGTTAAGGTCAGACTTAGGTTAAGGGTTAGGTTTGGGGTTAGGATTTGGGGTTAATGTTAAGGTCAGACTTAGGTTAAGGGTTAGGTTTGGGGTTAGGATTTGGGGTTAATGTTAAGGTCAGACTTAGGTTAAGGGTTAGGTTTGGGGTTAGGATTTGGGTCAGACTTAGGTTTTAGGTTTGGGGTTAGGATTTGGGGTTAATGTTAAGGTCAGACTTAGGTTAAGGGTTAGGTTTGGGGTTAGGATTTGTTAATGTTAAGGTCAGACTTAGGTTAAGGGTTAGGTTTGGGGTTAGGATTTGGGGTTAATGTTAAGGTCAGACTTAGGTTAAGGGTTAGGTTTGGGGTTAGGATTTGGGGTTAATGTTAAGGTCAGACTTAGGTTAAGGGTTAGGTTTGGGGTTAGGATTTGGGGTTAATGTTAAGGTCAGACTTAGGTTAAGGGTTAGGTTTGGGGTTAGGATTTGGGGTTAATGTTAGGTCAGACTTAGGGTTAGGGTTAGGTTTGGGGTTAATGTTAAGGTCATTTTAAGGGGGTTAATGGTTAAGGTCAGACTTAGGTTAAGGGTTAGGTTTGGGGTTAGGATTTGGGGTTAATGTTAAGGTCAGACTTAGGTTAAGGGTTAGGTTTGGGGTTAGGATTTGGGGTTAATGTTAAGGTCAGACTTAGGTTAAGGGTTAGGTTTGGGGTTAGGATTTGGGGTTAATGTTAAGGTCAGACTTAGGTTAAGGGTTAGGTTTGGGGTTAGGATTTGGGGTTAATGTTAAGGTCATTAGGTTAAGGGTTAGGTTTGGGGTTAATTTGGTTAATGTTAAGGTCAGACTTAGGTTAAGGGTTAGGTTTGGGGTTAGGATTTGGGGTTAATGTTAAGGTCAGACTTAGGTTAAGGGTTAGGTTTGGGGTTAGGATTTGGGGTTAATGTTAAGGTCAGACTTAGGTTAAGGGTTAGGTTTGGGGTTAGGATTTGGGGTTAATGTTAAGGTCAGACTTAGGTTAAGGGTTAGGTTTGGGGTTAGGATTTGGGGTTAATGTTAAGGTCAGACTTAGGTTAAGGGTTAGGTTTGGGGTTAGGATTTGGGGTTAATGTTAAGGTCAGACTTAGGTTAAGGGTTAGGTTTGGGGTTAGGATTTGGGGTTAATGTTAAGGTCAGACTTAGGTTAAGGGTTAGGTTTGGGGTTAGGATTTGGGGTTAATGTTAAGGTCAGACTTAGGTTAAGGGTTAGGTTTGGGGTTAGGATTTGGGGTTAATGTTAAGGTCAGACTTAGGTTAAGGGTTAGGTTTGGGGTTAGGATTTGGGGTTAATGTTAAGGTCAGACTTAGGTTAAGGGTTAGGTTTAGGGATTAGGGAAAATAGGATTTTGAATGGGAATCAATTGTTTCTCTCTCTCTCTCACTCTCTCTCTCTCTCTCTCTCTCTCACTCTCTCTCTCACTCTCTTTCTCTCTGTCTTTCTCTCTGTCTTTCTCTCTCACTCTCGTTCTCCCTGTCGCTCTCTCTCTGTCATCGTTTCCTCTTTCTCCCTGTCTCTCTCTCTCTGTCATCGTGTCCTCTTTCTCCCTGTCCTAGGTCATTCCACAGGAGGAGGACACTAAGATCAGTCTGACATATAAGTACATTATCCATGAGGACCTGCTGCCGGTCATCACCAATAACAATGTTCTCCTGGCCGAGCTGGATACCTATGAGTGGGCCCTGAAGAGCTGGTCGCAGTGCTCTAAACCCTGTGGGGAGGTGTGTGTATGGGGGGGGGGGGGGGAGGGGGGCTGGTTGTGGAGTGGCTCTTTAGACCAGGTGGATTCTCTGTGTGTGGGGGTGGGGGCTGCTTGTGGAGCGGCTCTTTAGACCAGATTAATTCAATCTCACCTGCTACAGAAAGGTCCCTGATGGTTGTTTCCATTTGTGCCGGGCCTGCCAAGTACATTACATTACATTTAAGTCATTTAGCAGACGCTCTTATCCAAGTACCCCTGCTGTGGGTTGGTGCTATTGGCCCAACCTGGCAACCTGCTGTGGGTTGGTGCTATTGGCCCAACCTGGCTACCTGCTGTGGGTTGGTGCTATTGGCCCAACCTGGCAACCTGCTGTGGGTTGGTACTATTGGCCCAACCTGGCTACCTGCTGTGGGTTGGTGCTTTTGTCCCAACCTGGCAACCTGCTATGGGTTGGTGCTATTGTGCCAACCTGGCAACCTACTGTGGGTTGGTGCTATTGTCCCAACCTGGCAACCTGCTGTGGGTTGGTGCTATTGGCCCAACCTGGCTACCTGCTGTGGGTTGGTGCTATTGGCCCAACCTGGCAACCTGCTGTGGGTTGGTGCTATCGGCCCAACCTGGCAACCTGCTAGGGGTTGGTGCTATTGACCCAACCTGGCAACCTGCTATGGGTTGGTGCTATTGACCCAACCTGGCAACCTGCTATGGGTTGGTGATATTGTCCCAACCTGGTTGACGCAGAGCAGAGCCTAAATGTCCTCGGGGCATGCTGCTCAGGTGTCTCTGACACATTCACATTCAAATGGTTCCTCCTACCCTGTGTGTGTGTGTGTGTGTGTGTGTGTGTGTGTGTGTGTGTGTGTGTGTGTGTGTGTGTGTGTGTGTGTGTGTGTGTGTGTGTGTGTGTGTGTGTGTGTGTGTGTGTGTGTGTGTGTGTGTGTGTGTGTGTGTGTGTGTGTGTGTGTGTGTGTGTGTGTGTGTGTGTGTGTGTGTAGAGCATGCATGTGTGTGTATCTCTCCAGTCTTAGTACATACGGCCACCTGCATTTTCTTTCTGTCAAATGAATTACAGTATAAATTAGAAAATGTTATGTTTTTTGTCAGACGTGACAACAGATTGTACTAAACCCATTTAATTGGACCGTCTGGCAGGTATACAGTACACCAAATACGGATGCAGGAGGAAGAGCGACAGTCGACTGGTGCACCGGAACCTCTGTGAAACCAGCAAGAAGCCCAAACCCATCCGGAAGAGGTGCAACGTGAACGAGTGCAGCCAGCCAACGTGAGCTCCTCTCCCCTTCACTCTCCCCCTCTATCCTTTCTCTGTCCATGTCCGAGCCATGTTGATAGGAGAGCATCCATTTCATCATCATCATCATCATCGCTCTAAGGGACACTTCCTCTCGAAGAGGGACTGAAGCTAAAGCACTCTGTCTGAATGACTAACCTAGTGGTTCCCAGTAGTAGACATATTGAATAATGAGATAATAACCTAGTCATTCCCAGTAGTGAACAGATTGAATAATGAGATAATAACCTAGTCATTCCCAGTAGTGGACAGATTGAATAATGAGATAATAACCTAGTCATTCCCAGTAATGATAATAACCTAGTCATTCCCAGTAATGAGATAATAACCTAGTCATTCCCAGTAATGAGATAATAACCTAGTCATTCCCAGTAATGAGATAATAACCTAGTCGTTCCCAGTAATGAGATGATAACCTAGTCATTCCCAGTAGTGTTCAGATTGAATAATGAGATAATAACCTAGTCATTCCCAGTAATGAGATAATAACTAGTCATTCCCAGTAGTGGACAGATTGAATAATGAGATAATAACCTAGTCATTAATGAGATAATAACCTAGTCATTCCCAGTAGTGGACAGATTGAATAATAATAACATAGAGATAATAACCTAGTCATTCTCAGTAGTGGACAGATTGAATAATGAGATAATAACCTAGTCATTCTCAGTAGTGGACAGATTGAATAATGAGATAATAACCTAGTCATTCCCAGTAGTGGACAGATTGAATAATGAGATAATAACCTAGTCATTCCCAGTAATGAGATAATAACCTAGTCATTCCCAGTAATGAGATAATAACCTAGTCATTCCCAGTAGTGTTCAGATTGAATAATGAGATAATAA